>NC_054742.1:818070-895788 GCF_018143015.1 Lytechinus variegatus
GGTTTCACTGACAGCCAGTTCATTAAATCAGTTTTTAAAAATTAGATAAATAAAATGAAAATTTGACTATATCCCAAGTGCATAACAAAGATTTTTTAAGTTTTAGTTTTCTGATGTCACATGCCAAATTCCATAGATTGGGAATGGAATAGGCCTACCTTTTCTCCAAATGATCAGACTTATTCTACATGAACAAAACTCTGTTCATCTTAACATTATTTGATTTAAAAAAAATGCAATATACATGGGGTTATGGATTTTTTAACAATTTTTTCAATGTAAAGTTAATGCTTTGACAGATTTATGTCAAGCCTTCATCATTTATTTCTTTCTGGTTTCCAGGTAAACTTCTCCTTTAATTCATTATAGTGATCATTTAGCTAAAAGATACTGCACAATCAATATTTTAATAAACACCTAAGTCTACATAAAGGACTGTTCCACAAGTTACAATTTTTATGGTAATATTGTGCCATTTTACAAATCGTTCATGTTGCCAGGGGGCAATTTCAGGTATCAGCGGTTCAGCACTTACAAGTTGTTAACAGTCAGATTCCTGTGATTCCTAAACCAATACAAAATGATGATAGTTATCAGACCTATTAATAAACCTGGTAGTAAATGCTTAAAATCAAAATCAAAGGCTAGGCATCTCCCTATTAAGTGTTAATGATTTGCATTTAACCTGCTACAATTAAGTTGTAATTAATGTGACCATTGTAAAACAGATCACATTATTTCATTCTTTCACTCTTTGGAGTACCGTAATATGAAAACACATTTAATCATGGAAAACGAAATCATGGCCCTATACTCTAAAGTCTAAGCAGTACAAATTTTGTCCCTGCAGTTTATAAAATGACCTTTACAGAGTACAAATTTCTAGCTTCATTTTACGAAACAGCACCCTTTGATAGTCTACTCAATAGACAAGTACAAAGTCCTACCCATTATAAGAACTGCTAAGAACATGTACTAGTATTTATAGTAGTAGATTGTAATGTAGACTATTATCCCATGCTTTGTTTTATTGATCTACATTTCAAAACATACACTGCAAGTGCAAAGGAAAGTTTTCTTTATAAGTAATCAATTATTGATGGTAAATTGAGTAACTATAACCATTAAATCCAAAGAACAAAAAAAAGGTTGATAGACAACAGCTTTAATTACTTTTTTTCCATATTTTCATTATGGGGGGGCAACTTGGTGTTTGCAATTACTTTTCTAAAATATTTCAAGCCTGTATTAAAATTCAGATAGGTCAGATAGGAAGGGGTTGTCTTAAATATTTTGTCAATTCAGTCTGTGGCATGATTGGCTAGAGTTGTACTTGTAGTAAATCATGATGAACTGAATGAACCAATATTATAAAAATATCCTGGGTATGCAGGCCTTACACTGGATACAGTTATAATATATAAGCCATTTAATACTAATAGGCAGAATACATTTTTATTCTGAGCAATTTCCAATAGTAATTGGACTAAACAACTCTAAGAGCTCTGGACTAGACCAGAGTCAAACATGTCCACCACATACAGGTTCATGTACAGTAGCTTACCAATTGGCAATAAAACCACGTGTATACTGGAGAACAACCTAGCATGCATGCCCGACTTCATCGAGATTCTTTGTTGACAATTCTCCCCCTGCACAGCTGATCACTCAAGCGAATTTATCGTGCACTGCACTGCAGCTGCCACACAACTTTGAACGTTACACTATACACAGTTTTGTTAAAAACCTCTCGAAATCATCTCTGAAAAGGAGAAAGGCAACACGAAAACATGATGTTGACTCAATGATACAGTATGACATGAATCCATGGTAAAATTGAAATCTCCACTTACCCCTCCGAAAAAGAGCTAACCCCTGTTCCGACACTCCGAAGTCCGATCGAAGGAAGCACCTGTATTGATTGTAAAAATCGCAAGCTTCTTTTCAGCAGTGCATCTCTAGCTCTGCGAGTTTGAACAGCCTCATGATTGAGTCCTGTTTACAGGATTCTATCATCCTACCATATTACATTGTAAAATACCCCAAACTCAACAATTTAAAATCCTATTCAAAAGACACTTGAATATAAAACTCCTTTCTTGATTTTACAAAATAGGATAATTTGGGTTCATGGCAATGAAATAATTACGTAGCAACATTATTTTTGTGTTTGCGCTAGAAGACTATACCATGACAAATCACACTACCTATGCCCTCTCCACAGAAATGTGGGGGGGGGTCTAAATGTTACAGACTTACAGATAGTGAGAGGGTTTACAAAAATCTGAGCGAATTGGCTGACTACAAGGGCGGCGATCCTGGGGGCAGGGAGCACACCCCCCCCACACACACACACACTTTTCGAAGCATTGAAATAAAAGTCCCTTACAAACTTTTTTTTAAATCCTAACAGGAATTCTGAGCTAACGAATGCCCCTTTGCCTAGACCATATGAAGTGCCTATTCTCGTATCAATCAGATAAGTTGCCCTTCAACCATTCTTTTTCATGCCCGGTCAGCACCCGTTTCCGTTCCGTTCCCTTCAGCGAGAGCATTAGTTACTTTATTAATACTTTTCAAAATTGGTTTTATTGCCCCCTTTAGTTTCATTTTTCATGGAAAAATTTATCGTTTGCAGGGTGCCCCTTTTCACATTTTACCACGTGTCCCATTTTGATAAATTATGCTCTTTTTAAAAATCAAACTTGCCCTTTGTGAGGTTAAAATATCTTTTGGGGGGGATTCTTCCCTGAACTTAATTCACTATTTCATAACTGCATATTGTGAAATATTTCATTCCTTTTTTTTTTCTTTGGTATGTATTTCTGGGGCGAATCCGCCCCCTTTTTCACGCTCGTATATCGAATCGTAATTTCTTTAGCAGGAAGGTTGTGTTTTAGGATGTATAGAGGTCTAGGTAATATCTACCTTATAACTTATTTTCGTAAGGTTTTGGTAAAAATGTGCGGTAAAAAAATTATCGCTGCAGGGCGAACCTGCCCCAACCTGGGGCAAGTTCACCCTTAAAGGTATTGTTTAACTTTGTGAGCAGCTGATTTAAAAAATTCTCAAACCAAGATGAAACATGTGTACAAGTGCATGTATTAGAACTAATAAACCCTGAAAACAACCATTATTGAGAATGAAAAGCCAAAACTACAAGGCAAACCTCGATTTTGTAAACAGGCGTCTTATAGACACCTAAATAGTACACATAAGTGTATGGGATGAAATTAAGACGGTGTTTCCGGTCACTTTATATTTCAATTTTTGAAGCACTAAATAATCATTTTCGAACGCAATTTTTTCTGGGCTTCATTTTTGGAACATATCACAGACACAGGTGACAAGTGTGACCTTCTAGCTCAGATTTTTTAAAAGTCAAACCAATGTTAACCAATCACTTTAAGGAAAAATAGCGATATATGAAACAAAATGATAATTTCACCAAACATTTTTTTTCATATTGGAACAACGACTTCTATATAGTTCGATAATCTATGATAAGTTACCATGATTTAGCACATATACCGACATACTTGCATGTTATGTCATGTTTATAAGGATATTTTTGTAGGCCTATATTTATGTAGATAAAAGTGGGGCGGACCTGCATGCCCCCTTGCAAAAAGAGCGAACTAGCCCCCCCCCCCCCCGGCAGCTATTTTCTTTTCTCTTGTTTTTCGCAGTGTACAACATATTTTGAAGTATCAAAGGCATATTTCAGGAAGCAAATATCATAACGTTCTATAACAAAAAATATCATTACTGCATTCATGAGTGTCTATATCAAAAAGATACAAGAAATCTGAAGAAAAAAAAATGGCCTCAAAGTTGTCGAGTCGCCGTAATTTTCTGGAATTCCGAGCAGATAAACTCTCGCCAATTAACATTACATCATCAACAAAACCTACATCCATCCAGTCACAGCAAAGTGGAAAATCAAGTGGTGGGTGGACTTGCCCTGGGAGCGGATTAGCCCCGCTCGAGTCCCCTACCTGATGATGATAATGGTTGAATAAAATTGAAATGAAATTGAATCGAAATTGAAATGAAATTGAATTTTTCATTTATTTTCGTTTTCTGCACCTGAAGGGATCCGTATACAGTACAGAGCATAATTGGGTGAATTATATGTCAACGAATATTTTAAGTCTAACAAGGGCATTTGGCCTCTTGCCTTACAGTGCCCTCTGGGAGCAGAAAATGGCTCCCTTTGTCACTATATAATTATGTTTATCAGCAGTTATGTTCACTTAATTCAAGTGATAAAACTGATTTCCGTGAAAGAATTTTCCTAAGATCACTTTTTTCGTTAACTGTTACAAACTCATTTCAAAGAGATGAATTTTCTATACCTTTTTAATGAATTACAAAAAAATATCAGAATTGTAATTACCGCTAAAATAGATCACTCAGACCAGGGGAACAGGGGGCAAGTCCCCCCCCCCCCCCCCGCCCACACACACACACAAACCCATACATATCGAAGTCTTGTATACATGAATATTTCGGCATCGCTGGTTTATGCTGATACAAACGTATCAGCATAACGATTTCCCTAAATAAAAAAAAAATTGTTACTTTACAGGACTGTGTATATTTTTTATTCAGCGGGTGCGTGCGCATCATTATTTTGATTAGAGAGACACTAAAGGAATTCCTACAAAGAGTCCTTAAAATTGTCAGGTCCGAGTGTAGTAAAACTTTAAGCTCGCTCTTTGCGCTCGCGTTTAGGTCATATGAGATACATATTTTTACTTATACATATATACTCTTGTAAGTCTTGTTAATGAACAGAATGCAAACAATTCACACTTTAAAAAGAGTGAATAAAGAAATACATTTCAGCAAATACGAGTATTTACACGTAAATTGTTATGCTTTCTTGATTTGAAAAAAATCAATGTTAATTTTATATATATATAACATTTTATTTTATTTCATTTCAGAAGGGTATATCCCCATTAGTAACTGAAATACTGTTTTACATGGGCGCTCTGCATAACATAACATTTATATCACGTGGAGCGTTGTGGCCCAATGGATTAGTCTTCGGAATTTGAAACAGAGGGTCGTGGGTTCGAATCCCAGCCATGGCGTAATTTCCTTCAGCAAGAAATTTATCCACATTGTGCTGCACTCGACCCAGGTGAGGTGAATGGGTACCCGGTAGGAAGAAATTCCTCGAATGCTTTTGCGCCCGATCAAGGTAGCCATGCTAAGCCGGGGTAATAATAGCAGGGCCCGCTGGGAGAACAGTTTTCGGAACTGAAGTGGCTACCCTGGGTAAATATGCCGCCATTATTATCATTATTATTAATTCACAAACATTTATATATACAAAATAAACAGAAGATAGTGATAGAAAAATAACAAGCCGAAGTAATGAAAATCATTGACAAACTTTAATACTTGTAATGCTGATAAATGTACATGTATGCATTAAAATAATTAAATGGTCATAAAAGAAACTAAATAGCGCGAATTAGCTCGAGAGACAGAGAGGGGGCGATGGTGGGGGGGTATAACAATATAGGTATAACTTTTAAAGTAGCTGGAAAGCCGACGAGGTGATGTGTCCCCCAAGTTCAAGTTTAGATTGACGCCTATGACCATAAATCAAGTTTTACGACTAAGCATTTCCCTTTTTTTCAAAACCGCTCACAGTAGTATAGTAGTAGTAGTAGAAGTAGTAGTAGTAGTAGTAGTAGTAGTAGTAGAAGTAGTAGTAGTAGTAGTAGTAGTAGTAGTAGTAGTAGTAGTAGTAGAAGTAGGAGTAGTAGTATAAGTAGTAGTAGTAGTAGTAGTAGTAGTAGTAGTAGTAGTAGTAGTAGTAGTAGTAGTAGTAGTAGTAGTAGTAGTAGTAGTAGTAGTAGGAGGAGTAGTAGTAGTAGTAGTAGTAGTAGTAGTAGTAGTAGTAGTAGTAGTAGTAGTAGTAGTAGTAGTAGTAGTAGTAGTAGTAGTAGTAGTAGTAGTAGTAGTAGTAGTAGTAGTAGTAGTAGTATAGTAGTAGTAGAAGTAGCAGTAGTAGTAGTAGTAGTAGTAGGAGGAGGAGGAGTAGTAGTAGAAGTAGTAGGAGTAGTAGTAGTAGTAGTAGTAGGAGTAGGAGTAGTAGTAGGAGTAGGAGTAGAAGTAGTAGTAGTAGTAGTATTAGTAGTAGTAGTAGTAGTAATAGTAGTAGTAGTAGTAGTAGTAGTAGTAGTAGTAGTAGTAGTAGAAGTAGTAGTAGTAGTAGTAGTAGTAGTAGTAGTAGTAGTAGTAGTAGTAGTAGTAGTAGTAGTAGTAGTAGTAGTAGTAGTAGTAGTATAGTAGGAGTAGTAGGAGTAGTAGGAGTAGTAGGAGTAGTAGGAGTAGTAGTAGTAGTAGTAGTAGTAGTAGTAGTAGTAGTAGTAGTAGTAGTAGTAGTAGTAGTAGTAGTAGTAGTAGTAGTAGTAGTATAGTAGGAGTAGTAGTATAAATAGTAGTATTAGTAGTATAGTAGTACATAACCCTGGGAAGCGGGGATGCTGAAGCACCCCAAGATTTTCTCAGGGGGGGGGGCTACTGCAGGGGGGGGGCTACTGGATGTGGTAGGTGTTAAAATTTTGTTGTTGTCTTTTGTCACATTTCTCTGCGAAACAACCTCCGTTTTACACTCCCCCCTCCCCCTCCTCCCTTTCTTTTTTTGGCTTGTCAAATATCTCAGAATCAAAGTTACCTTCATTTTTTAGTGGACCCCCCCCCCCTTTTTTTAATACATTTATACAAAAGTTTTATTCAGGGATATTGTTTACTGATCGGTTAATTTCATTGCCAAGCAAATGGCAAATGCGTACAGATCTTTCCCTAGTTAGATCTCTCCCCCTCCCTTCTCTCTTACCCTCTCTATTTCCCATCCATCTCTCCCTTCTCTCTTCTTAAAATACTAATATTCATAAATACACCACTCCTTCTCTTTTCTCTTTATATTTTATTTATCTTTCCCTTTTAGTTTCTATCCCCATATGTCGATTGTACAATCCCCCAATTGTAGTTTAATGATAGGCATATACATTCCAAATTTCCCAATTTATATTTGTATCTTTCCCAATTAAGATTCCATTAAAGCGCTCCTTCAGTCTATATATATTCCGACCCCTATCTCCGTATCCTTGTTATTGGTTGCAATGACAGTCCTATGGTCTTTCTCATTCTTTCCATCCGGAACTTTGTTGAGATTCCCCTTCCACCTCCGTAATCCTTATTGACAATCTATATACAATATGTATTAATTACATTCTGAACAAACACAACCTGCCACGCGGGCCCCGCCCACGCCCAGGGGATGTTTGATGAAGCAAGACATTATGAACGGCACACTCATTCACTTTCATAAGAGATGGAGTCCTAGGCAGGGGCGTCGATCCATTTTTTCAGATGGGGGGGGGGGCAAAATCATAAATAGACATTCCAAAGGCACTCGATCACACAAAACAAACAAACAAATGAGATTTAGACCTAAAAATGGGACACTTATTCATGTTTTGTAAATCATGAAAAGGATAGGTAATTTTCCCACTTTATTAATGGGAGCACGAGAGTGGATGATTAAGCGTGTTACAAATAAAGAACAAGCTGTGTATCTCAATAAACAAGCATTTCTTTTATTGTGAAAATTGATTATGCGAGCGCGAAGCGCGAGCTGATTATTTCAAGCACTGTGTGGGTAAAGTTTGAAGTGGTTGCGGTTAGCATTTAATAAACGGTGCGAGCTGTTTTTTTTTTTTCATTAGTATTTTTGACCTAGGGTCGGGACAATTTAAGGACATTTTGTCATAACATAAAAAAATGACTACTTTCCTATCCCTGAGGTAATTATCATATTCATGGATATGTTATTATCTTATTCATATATCTAATAAGCCTTATGAGAGCGCGAAATTTGTTAATATTAAGACCTTTTTAAATTATGAATAGGACGGGAGCATATATTTTTAACAATGCGAGCAAAAATCGCGAGCCCGAAATTTATGATAAAACTGTCTGTGAAAAGCTGAATTTTAAGTAGTTTTTTTTAAGCCAACTTATACGTATGCATACAACTCACCTGGATCAGCCTATAAAAAAGCGTTTGCCATTTTCTTGTTTATTCATTGGCAAAAAAAAAGAATTCATAGGCCCTTTACATTGAAATTCCTGCGAAAATGTACTTTGATAAAAGTTCCAATGATAGATGGATAGATAGATAGATAATCATTTCCCGCGCGCGGAAAATCATAATTTTCTTTTGTACAATAAAATTTGCTAATTTACGGAATTATTGGGGGGGGGGGCAAAACGCTGTGCTTGCCACCCCCCCCCCCATATTTTCGTGGGTGGGGCGATCGCCCCCCCCCCCCCACTCCCCCAGGATTGACGCCTCTGGACCTCGGCTGGCCTTGACATTTCGTTACAGCCTTGGCCTCGGACCGAGCCACCTCTTACAAATTAAAACTATCACGGACTCGAGAGAAACTTTTATTAAGATCTCATGGTTGGTTTCCACCCCTCTCCTACTTTTCATTGGATTGTCCATGCAGCTGAATTTGAAAACATTTCTAAAAGTAATTCTAAATATTTTTAATAGGCCTACCAAGCTCCTGTACACACTAAGAAATCCCGGTGCAAATGGGGTGTACGATACGTGCGTACACCAAGTTAGCTCTCATGCGAGAGTACGTGTCTGTTGTACACCCATGTACTCTTTTGTGTTCACCCCATTAGTCTCGCTGATAAACGCGTATGGTGGGTCCCTATAGATAAAGTTGATTTGTGATAGATTACCCGAAATAATAATGCGCTAACGCCACACTTTACCAAAGTGAAATGATTTGTTAAATATTTAATATTTTTGTGATGATAATTGTTTCAAAAGCACATTTGATTACACCAAAGCTACTTCAATGCATAAGTCCAGTCTCAGCGCTTTGATCGCTGGCAGAGCGGGAAGAATCTTGACTACAGATAATACGAGGCGAATTCGAGTCCCAACCAAGGTAACTAAAAAGTCGATTCAGAAAGTGAATGGATCGGAAGTCTCGACAATCTTTTAGTTATTTTAGAAGGGGGTACATTATGCACCCTCAGGGGTAGACGTGTACTGTACACCCTCTAAGGTGCAGATGGACACCCCCAGATAGGGGTGCCCACTGTACACCCCTATTCTGGGTGTACGTGTGCACCGCTAGGGGTACTCGGAAAGGGACAAGCCTGTGCACCTATGGGGTGTAAAATTGAACCCGAATTTCAATAGTGTGTAGAAAACAGAATGTAACAAGTAAAAAAAAATGGAAAAAATTGAGCCATATGATTTGTTCTGCTGTTCATAAAGCGGGCGCCTATGTAATATAGTTCCAACAAGTATATGATTTTACCGAAATTTAATTAAATATACTAATGATATGCTTTTGTAAAGTTAGATTGTGAAAGCTATCTAAAGGGATGCTCCGGGCTGAGGATAATATGATTTAAACAGATAAAGAAAAATCAGACAAACAAAGCACTGAAGATTTGATCAAAATCGGACTAGGAATAATAAAGTTATGGCATTTTAAAGATTTGCATTATTCCAGTGAAACATTTCTAGACATGTCTTCATGATTATTCAATGAGCTACTTTGATGATATTCCCCATTTGCTATTTGGTATTTTATTGTATGAAATTAAGTTTATTCATTTTTTAACTAAGTACTTAAAAAATTGTTTGACGACTGATTAAGTGCATTAGATCATTGCTGTAACTTATTTCATTATCAAGGAGACACGTTATTCACAGATGTATGAAAAAGTGAAACAATATTATGAATCCAGGTCAGAGCATAACAAAAAGGAAGGTGGGATATGACATCATCAATCCACCTAATGAATATTCATGATGACGGGTTACCAAAGCAATGAATTGTTAAAGAGAATGAAAGAAAGTTCACGAAAAAAAAACATTTCCAGGAACATAAAATGGAAGGATAAACAAAATACAAGTAGCAATAATTGTTTAGCCAAAAATTGTGCGACATTGCATCCATAAATATTCACATTTGGGGGATGAAATGAAATTAATAGCCTGTTATGATATTAAAGGTCAAGTCCACCTCAGAATAATGTTGATTTGAATCAATAGAGAAAAATCAGACAAGCACTATGCTGAAAATTTCATCAAAATCGGATGTCAAATAAAAGTTTCGCTTATTTTTAACAAAATAGTTATATGAACGAGCCAGTTACATCCAAATGAGAGAGTTGATGATGTCACTCACTCACTATTTCTTTTTTTTTATTGTTTGAATTATACAATATTTCAATTTTTACGAATTTGACGATTAGGACCTCCTTGCCTGAAGCACAAAATGTTAAAATAATGGAATTCCACGTGTTCTGGGAGGAATGAAACTTGATTTCACATGACAATGACGAGAAAATAAAAATATTTCATATTTCATATAATTAAATACAAAAGAAATAGTGAGTGAGTGATGTCATCAGTTCCTCATTTGCATACCGACCGAACCGTTTAGTGAAATATAGCGAAACTTTAAAATACCATAACTTTCTTATTTTACATCCGACTTTGATGAAATTTTCAGTGTTATGCTTGTTGAATTTTTCTCTTTTTATTCAAATCAAGTTTTTGTTGGGATGGACTTGTCCTTTGAGATTGAAATATATATTAATAGCCTATTAGAATAAATTCTTTTTTTTTTTTGTTTTTTTTTTGCTGCATGGATATAAACATGTTTGTGTTGTGTAGGCGTGCATGATGGTGAGTTTAATAAGACATTTCGTCTATATTTTCAATGTAAAAAATTACATTTGTCATGGGTTCATATACCAATATTGGATAGAAAGGGAGCATGCATGTTAGCAGGGTATTTTCTTTTTGTATCCCATATTGGGCTATTTCATTGCAACATTGCTTAAAATTTACTCGATTTTTTCACCCAACCAACATGCATGTTCCCATTTTATCCAGTATTAGGTAAACCTATTTTAGTTTGTATTTATGACCAAAAATGGAAGAGGGTTATAATAATATATTTGTAATATAATTATAATTTCATAATTACCATCATAAAAATCTACTTTTCTAGAAGGTATAGGATTACATAATTAATAACAATGAAAAATCGCATAAACGTGAGCGTTCATTTCAATACTTTTGCCATTTGTAATAAAACGTATCTTCTTTTCTGTCTTTTTTCTATTTATTCATTCATTCCTTCTGTCGTCTTTGTTCCTTCTTTGTTTTTTTCTCTGAAAATCCATCAGATAATAAGAAATGCCAAAACGTTATATAAAGAAGATATCTGCTGGTCAATCGAATCATCATCTTAATTCTGCATCATTAAATCGTTGGGTATGATCGACGAGTCGAAGAAATGACAAATTGAATTAAATTTTGTTGTCAAGTTTGAAAAATATATCTGAAAATCTTATTCTAAAAAAAAATGTATGAAGCGAAAATTCATGCTCGTCATCTAATTTTGAGAAAACAAAATACAATAAACAAATTGATTTTTTCTTATTATAGTTCCGGAGGAAATTTTTTTTCTATCCGTACTGTATATAATATATACTTTGCTTGTGATTTTTTTTTTTTTTTTTAGATTTGGCGAATATTATGCATTGAGAGCTAGAGACGAATAAAACTAAATCAAAATGAGTAAATAAGCGGGAATGAAGGTGAGAGCACTGGATTATGTTTCACAGAATGTGTAGAATTCACTCGAATCGGCCGGCCGGCGCGGGGAGTAGAGAAAATAAAGTACTTGTGTTGATCGACGTAGATGGCGCTATGTCTAAATTAGTGCATTACTCTCTATTGAGGGACGAAAGTAATGTTCTCGTTTCGCCAAAAACAACACTCATGAGTAATGTCCATAAGTACAGAGATCAGCAATCATAAAGGACGTCCTTACCTCCTTCCTGGTGATAAAAAGATAGGAAAATTGATAGATGGACTCCTGTCTATCTTGAACAGACAGAAAAATTGAAAATTGATAACAAAAATTCGCACGACTTTATCCTCAACATGGTTATAAGAGGGCCGGCGCACCGTGGCGTTTTATCCGACAATCTTCTTGCTTCTACGGTAAAATCTTTGCATCTCAGCCAATCAAAAACAGGAACGTTGCCAGGCGAAAAGATGATTAAACGCTCTTCAAGAGAATATACGTGCAGATCTTAAATCTACAAGATTAGCTGTTCCGATAAAGGATCTGATTTTATAACCAAGGACAGTTCCCCAGTCGCTCGTAAAGTTATGCTTAACAGTAACGAACGGCTTGATTTTATCTCTATTGCAGATAGTGTAGGTTTACACCGAAGATTATGATACCGAACCAATAGTTCCACCCCCAAAATCTTAAAACTAGGTCGTGTAATACAAGACTTATAGATTGATCTTAATATTTTACAATATAATTGATTGCGTGTAGTAACCTATGCAATCAATCATAAAAAAAACAATCAACCCGACAATCATTTGACAGCTCTTTGTAACACTAGCCCTGATCTCTAACTGTCAACGTTCCTTGCATTTGAGAATGGGGTCTATTTTACAATTTTCAGCATTTCTACATGTTACAATTACTCTATTCTCGTGTGTCTCTGGTCAAGCTGTTGGTAACCCAGTAATCACTCTTAATGGAGGGGGTAAGTTAGAAGGGATCACCATACCATACAGTGAATCACAATTTTTAAACTTGAGTAAATCGATCGATGCTTTCCTTGGGGTGCCGTTCGCTCACCCTCCTGTCGGAGATCGCCGGTTCGCCAATCCGGTACCAATCGACATCCAGGGCACCTATAATGCGACTTATAGCAGGGCAGAGTGTCCTCAACTAACTCCTTTGACTGATCTACCTGGAATTGAGATAGGTCGAGAAGTTAATGAAGATTGCCTCTATTTGAGCATCTACACACCATCCCCGAAGGTAAGTGTTGCAAAACACTTGTCCTCCCTAGTAATGAGAGTCGTTTAAAAATAAAATCGTCGTTTAAAACATCGTTGTGAGTACTGGAAGGGACCAATAAGAAGATTAAGTCAGTCATTCCAAAAGCTCACTGTAACAGATGCCACCGATTTATAACATCTTACAAACAACAAGGCAGGCATCGTTTGCCTGTATCAGTTTGTGACAAAATCTGTTTTATTTTTTGTTTGTTTATTTGTTTTTTAACAATTTTTTTTTCGTGCTCTGTGTACTTCAATTTATGCGTTATCGTCAACGATCGTCGTGGTCGTTGTCGCCACCCCCCAAAAAAAATCCACCACAAAGAAAACATAGATAGAAAGAGGAAACGAAAAGAAAAGGGGCAAATTGTAATTTTTTCGGTATATTATGTTGAAATCATTCACAAAATTTTATTTTGAAAAGATAAATTCGCTCGTTTTTATCGCTCGCGACTATTCAGACAATTTTCCCGTGGCCCAAATGCTTCCCCAATTATTTTACTCATTACGCAGTTTTCAATATGTTAAAGAGACTCAAATTTGAAGAATTTGACGTTTGGACTTTTTGTATGCAATCTTTAACAGTATATAATTATATTCTTATCTGCTTATTACTAAAAAAAATCCGTAACATTTTTTTGATATAAATATTGTATATACATCAGGTAAAGCTAAAGAAATGAAATATTCTCTTCATTCATTTCTTTCACAATGTTAATATTATATAAACTTTCACCCTTTTCTTTCAGCCAACATCCTTGGCTCCTGTGTTTGTATGGATACATGGAGGTGGCTACATGATCGGGGGTGGATCTGAACTTATTTATCAGCCTCTACCTATGGTCGCACTCTCAAATATTATCGTTGTCAATGTCAATTATAGACTGGGAGCATTCGGCTATTTTACATCAGGTAAAGTTAAAATTGTACATTATTAAATTAATTAATGAAATTGTTGTATGATTCAGATAATTGTTTTTCTATATATATATACATGGTGCAAGGTAGCTCCGCTATCACCTGCCTATTTTGAATTGGGACATGATGTCTTTTAGAGTGAAATAAGAGAAAAGGGGTGAAAAAAATGAGAGAAAAAAATCTAGGGTGCCAGTCATAATTAAGAATGGAACGAAGTACACGCAGAAATAAGATAAAGAAAGATGCTTTGTAAATACATGTAGCTTATATGGATACGTATATGTTTGTAAAACGAAGGGGGAAACCACATGAAATATTAGAGTTCATAAGCCTACATTAATTTGTACATTGTATATGCTATCTTGCTGTGTGGGAGGGGCACGGGATTGGTTTTGTTTTTAATCACGAAGAATCGTTTCGTTTACAATCAACAAGTTGCATTTTAAGAAGTAAGGCATGCATGCACAATGTAGATTAATAGATAAAAATTTGATATGATGGTCAGTTTCAAAGTTCATTGTTGGTGTTTTGACAACTAGCGAAACGACTGAAACGCTGACTTGACAGATAAAATGCTTTATCTGTTTATAGGAACAGGATACACAAGATGTAACAGGACTATTATTTGGCCTATTTGTAGTATGTTTAATTTTTGTTGATGAATTTATTTTATGTGATTCCGATCGCTTAAAAAGTTGCTAGCGATTACGATTTTATTACGTTTTCAAGTCATAGTTTTAACAATAAAACTTCTTGTCGGTTGTTTAAGACGAGTTAAATACTTCATAAATGAATGTCATTCGGCTACATGAGCAAAATGCTTCTGTTCCATTTGGAAACAAATGTAAACACAGGGAAATTGAGAAGTTGGCCAATTTTTTTTAATGAAAGATTAAAATGATTCATTAACTACCCTATCTTATATAAAATGTTTCTCTTCCATGTGAGAAAAAGGTAGACCTACTCAAAGGAAACCAAAACCCAAGGAGAGAAGCAATCTTATTGGAAAGAGTAAAATGAGAGGAACAATTTAAAAAAAGTTTCATCAAAATCCGTTATGAAATTAGCAAGTTATGGACGATTTGAAGTCTTGTTGTACTGACTATGTGGATCCTCAAATTGGCAAACGTGCTTCAAAATGGCTGAATTTGTGGACAACTCTCCATTTGTTTTGTACACATATTTTCATATTTTCCCCTTTATTTTACATATTTCACATTCACTCCTGACCTTGACATAAATGGTGTGGATTATATTCTTCCATGACATATTTTGTGCTCAATAGGAGACAAGATGCAATTTGGAAGATAATGAGGAAAATCTGAAAATTTGTGTACAAAACAAATGGAGAAAAATCAGCCATTTTGAAGCACGTTTGCCAATTTGAGGATGCCCATAGAAAGTACAACAAGAATTTTCAAACTCCCATAACTTGCTTATTTCGTAACCGATTTTGATGACATTTTTTTTTAATTGTTCCTCTTATTTTACTCTTTCCAATAAGATTACTTCTCCTCTTGGGTTTTGGTTTCCTTTAATGTCAAATTGACGACTTTTAAACCTGCAGGTGATGATGTGGCTAAAGGGAATTATGGGATGTTGGATCAGGTTATGGCTCTTCAGTGGGTTCAAGATAACATAGAAGGTAAATAAAATTATTTCTACATTCATTAATAGATGAGTGGTTTATTGCATGACTGTCACGGTCTAACTTCTGTATTACATAGTCTTCCTAATCTCCGTTTAGTAGCTTTATTCTTGCTCTTTATAACCTTTTCCCCTCCTGTATGAGCTATTCCTGCATATATACATATTATATTGTGTGTATTTTATATTGTTTGTATTTATGCTGCATTTTTTTTTTTAATAAATGAATTGAATTGTTTTGGATGTCTATCATCGTCAAAATAAATAAACAATCTTTGTTCCCCCAGTTCAGTATATCCCATAGCTCCTCACCCTTAATCGTAAATTTCGAATATATAGCTTTCGGTGGAGACCCCAGGAGGGTAACGATAGGAGGAGAAAGTGCTGGTGGATCTAGCGTCAACCTACTGTCCTTATCAACTCTTACTGATGACCTTTTCCAACAGACAATAATGCAGGTAAAATAGAGGAATTTAGATACTTCCCATGTAGTATCGGTAATTTAGATTATAATGTTATTACTGTTGTTTTGTTAATACCATTAGTATGATAATGGTGTCATAATTGTCATTATGGTAGGATATTGTTAATACTATCATAAATGTCATTGTTGTTCCTGCTGTTTTGAAAGTGGTTTGTTTTCATTATCAATCAATCTTGCCAGATGTCATGCAATTGAATAATTTATATAATGTGTTTTAATTATGTTTAATTTCTGTCTTACATAGTCATCTGATATTGACCAATAGATGGATAAATTTACAGATGATAATCAAGGACATTTCGTAAGGATTACAAGCACGATCTGGGAAACCATCCTCATTTCAGAATCATGACCGGGCTGTGTATCATCAGTACAGCGCATTAGAATCTTTATGTTAGCTTACTTACTTGATTACCTGTATTGTCACATGAATGATTTCAAACAATCGGGTCAGAATCCATGTCACCGATCTATCATAATGTTGGGAAATTTCTTTATAAATTCGTATCATTTCAACAGAGTGGCAACGCACTTTGCCCTTGGTCTTGGACGACAAATGAACATGGAGCAAGAGCAGGTCGAGAACTCGCCATGTCTCTAGGGTGTCCGACTGAGGACAGTTCAACAATGGTTGCTTGCTTGAGAGAAGTACCTCAACGAAACCTTACCGATGCTATGGTTGTAAGCAACAATGATGAAGAAAAGAATTATTCAAGTAGAAGTGAAGAGTTTGATTGCAAAGGGGTTAGGTCCACTTTGGACCATTCCGAGAAAAAACATGTTTTTTATTCTCACTTAATGCAATATTCTTATGAATAACTGAATTGTTACGATGTACTACCTTATCATGTGAACATAAAATTGGGTATAAAAGAAATCTACCTGTCTTGATTTATTTTTCTATATATTTAAAAAAAATAATCATTGTGGGCCTAACCGCTTTTGTAAGCAAACAGAAATGAATCCAATCTCTTTTGATTTTGATGCCCCTTTTATTCATGTTTTCATTTGAATATCAAATTTTTTTGGTATCATCAGAGCGACTAAAAAGTTCGAGGTTTTGAGACAGAAAACAATAAAATTTACGAAAAATGGACCTAACTTCTTTTGACAAATGAGCTCTTCAGAAGAGTTTGGTTGCAAAAGGAGTTAGGTCCACTCCAAGAAAATCATTTTTTTTTAATTCTCCCCTATTGCAATATTCTTATGCGAAACTAAATTTTCACGATACCCTACCATGAGAACATAAAATTGGGTATAAAACAAATCTACCTGTCTTCATATTTTTTTTTAGAATATTCTTTTCCAAAAACAGAGTCTGTGTGGACCTAACTCCTTTCGCAACCAAACTGAGATGGACCTAACCCCTTTTGAAAGAAAAAATCTTTGCCATTTTAGTTCACTTTTAAATTGCTATTTAATCTTTTCTTTGGTACACTCTTAAAAAGAATTGGTCAAAATGACCAATCTGTTGGTTAATATGTGTCCGACCGATAAAATTGGTCAATATCAACCAAAATTTTGGTCGATTTGAACCAATAATTTGGTTGCTTTTGACCAATTTTATCGGTCGGACAAATATTAACCAACACATTGGTCATTTTGACCAATCAATTTTTAGAGTGTAGCATCTTGTACAGAGCATATACATTGAGACGAAAAATCAAATTTGATGAAAAATGGACCCAACCACTTTTGCAAGTGAGCTCTTCGAAAAGGTGGAGGGATACTTTCCATAGTAAAATTTGCCAAGCCAAGACCCCCCCCCCTCAAAAAAAGGTCTCCGCTTTCAAGGGGGGGGGCACACTTGTGCTAGAACGAAATATTTGCATTACAAATTTTGATTATGCTTCTCATAAGGGCTGGATATGCACCCCCAGTAATCTAAACGTAGATGGAGAAAAGGAAGGAGTAGACATAGAAGCAGAAGAATCAGTAGTAGACGTAGAAAAGTAGGGATAGACATAGATGTATATGCACCCAGAAGTCGTTAAGGAAGGAGTAAAAGGAGAAGAAGAAGAATCAAGAATAGACGTAAAAGTAGACGTAGAAGTAGAAAAGTAAATGTATTATACCAATAAATCGTAAAGGAAGGAGTGGACATAGAAGAAGAAAAATCAAGAGTAAACGCAAAGGAGAAGCAGAAAAGTAGAGATAGACACAGATGCATTACACCCAAAAATCGCTAAGGAAGGAGCAAAAGGAGATCAAGTGTAGACGTAAAAGTAGACGTAGAAGTAGAAAAGTACATTGTATTATACCAAGAAATCTTAAAGGAAGGAGTGGACGTAGAAGAAGAAGAATCAAGGCTAGACATTCAATTAGAAGCAGAAAAGTAGGCAGAGAAACAGATGCATTACACCCAGAAATAATAAGGAATGAATAGACGTAGAATCATCAGGAGTAGACGTGAATGTAGAAGCGGAAAAGTATGGACAGACATACTAAATTAGAGGTAAAGGTAAATGTAGATGCATGTAGGAGTATGAGTGGAAGTATACATTTACACAACTAATTTCTTTATTTGCATGACGTCGTGTTAATTCGAATTCATTAAGATGACATCGTGTTTTTATTTCTGCAAATCCCGACGTTATCATGGTTATACGTCTGTTTTAAATTGAAATAAAATACTAGTGTATGAAAGAGGGCATCCCTCATTATTAACGTCGTGATGTACTTCTGTTTGCAGCACGATGTTAAATATTTACATCGTGTATCGAATCAATGTGATTTCGACAGTCCCGTCATGAGGTCATGATTTTGATGGGTTTCTGATTCCATACATAGGCTGGAACTATAAGATGACTGTCAATTCATGGGAACATTTCAAAACACTTCACCGTAAGAACTCTGATATAAATAAATGATTTACAAAAATAAACTTTCTCAACTTTTCGTACTCCAACTTACTCTATTTCAGACCATCTCATCAGCGCTTTCTTCGCCTGTAGTCGATGGTTACTTTCTATTGGACACTCCCTTGGAGTTGATCAACCGTCGTCAATTTAAGGTACAACCAACCCTGATGGGTACAAACGAGGATGAGGGTGCAGGTGGCGCCTTGAGTCTGTTTCCCGGCACAGCTCGTTCAGAAACGCCCCCTCTCATGAACATCTCATTCTTTAGGTAGGACAAGTCTCACTTGACAGGTACTAGAAGTTAGTTGGATGTAATTTCTTTTGTTACACATCAGTGTGTACATTTTTACTGGTAGTCATCTGTTACAAGCTATATTTGGCCCTGACACAAGCTCTTAAACCCCAACGTGACTTGCTCATTTAAGAATATTACTGGCGGTTAGTTGAACACGATGTTTCGCACTCCATTAAGATGATAAATTTTCTGCTATACATGAGACAGTGATTATTTCCATTATTAAATGCGGCCAATTTATGTTTGAATTCAAAGTTTAATGAAGTTTGGATGTTTCCCTCTCTCTCTCATTTGTAGAGGAGCTTGTTTAATCAATTATTATATAATTATCTAAATTTTGAAGCCAAGTGTTAATTGCTTTAGTTGTCTGGAAAAAGGTCTTATGATTGATTCATGCACGGATATATATAAAAAAAATCCAACTGTTAAATCAGTAGGGTTTGACTGTTTACCATGACATCTTACTGATTGCTTCCGGTTTGTTAAGTAACTTTTGAACCACATAAGTGTACCCGATACTCCATATATTTTTCTAATTTAAATAACAACATTTCATGATTAATTGTGTCAAAACATTTAGATATATCTAAAGAAAACAAGCGCCTACCATTTCGAGATTATTTAGTGCATCATACCAGTCATCAATAAAACGATGGAGACAAGTTACTGTAGAATGTTTTAAAAAAGCAGACTGATCAGAAGTTATCAAATCATTTTCAATTAAATAAGAATGAAGACATTTCTGAACTAATTTTTTCCATAATTTTGGCAAGATGGCATACAACTGAAATCGGTCTGTAATTTGAACATGAATCCTTTGACCCCTTTCCTTTATAAATAGGTGTTACTCTTGAATACTTCCAGTCATGAAATACGATTCCATTTTTTAAAGAGTAAATAAAAATACAAGTCAACGACGAAAGTATGAGAGGTGATGATATATTAAGAAATTTACTATCAAAATCTAAAATGTCTAAGTTGCTAATGCAACTAAGATTAGATAAAAGCCTCAAAACCTCACTCTCGGATATAATTTTCATATCAAAAGTATGAATACATTTTGGGTTTTTCCAATTCGGTAATTTGCAATGATTAAAAGAATTAGTAATATTTCTTCCAACATTAGCATAGTGTTCGTTGAGGTTTTCAGGACTTAGGTCATTATGAACAGAGTTTGAATATTTCATATTACCAGTCGCCATATTAAGTTCTTTCCAAAGCTTCAACTTAGATGAAATTTCAATAAAGTATTTCCATTTTGCTTCACGAATAGACGAGAGAACTTTATTTCTGACTTTACGATATTCATCTTTAAAGTCATCATCATCATCAGACTTGTCTATCACGTTGATATATAAGTTCGAGAATGTCATTAGTCATCCAAGGATTATATCTATTCTTTACCCGTACTTCTTTAATAGGAGTATGTTGATTACATATTGATAAAAAATGCTTCCTTCCATTTGAACCATATCTGATCATTAATAACTGAACTGTCATATAACGGACTTTTCGCTGGAATACGCGGACGGACCTTTTATACGATGGTTGTTGATTTTGGGAGAGACTTTTGGGGCCGTGGTGAAAGACTGGCCTATAATGCAAGTTGTGTGACATAAGAATTTATTTTCCTTTCGCATCCACAACGGAAGCTTTCAATCTGCTGTTCGTGTGCAAATACTATGGAAGCAGCGATATATCCGATTTAGGATGAGTTTCTAGAGCCACATTTGGCTCCTCCTAGAGCTCGAGGTAGCCACCCGGAGGTCCACCATTGACGAAAAAAACACTTTCTTATTCATGTCATAATCTGTAAGCCTAGCGTTTCTAATATCTCCAGCCGAGCCCAACTGCTAGAGTACAATCGCGGGCTCAGGGGGCATGGTATGGTGACTTGTCGTACGTATACATGAAAACACGGAATTTAATCTCTCAACTTGGAATGACATAATTAAAGGTGTCGCATATAAGTATTTTGCACAAATCTAGGGCATGTAACACAAAGCTCAGCAATGATTTTAGAACAGTTGTCAACGATTGATTCCATTGACTTTAAGAAAGCGGTCCATAGCAAACTTAGCAAACAATTTGCTGGTTTTGATTTTGCAGAAGCCTTATACAATCTCAGACGTACAACGACGCAACCGACATTGAAGTTGCTGCCATTGAGAACGAGTACGTTGATTGGTCCGTGGCCGATGATCCAAACGGAAATCAAATCGATGGGTTCATACGACTAAGTACCGATATTGACTTTGCCTGTCCAACGGAGTATTTGGCCCGAGCTTTAGAATCATCCGGGGCTGATGTTTATCGATACGAGATGACACACGACCCATCATGGTCGATATATGCAGGTATCCTTCTATCTCTTACCGTCATGATTTGCTAGAATAAGAATAAATATATATATAATGCATGTTGATTGGTTGCCAGTTTGAAAAGAACGGTTGTAAGTAATCATGTTAGAATTTTATCACGCGGTTATGATATTGTGTCTGTAAGTATAAGTCAGTGATGTGTGGGAAGGGGATGGTTGTCTTTCTGGAGTTGCCTTATTCACTGGATAAAAAAAAAGGTTCAAAGAACATTTGAAAAGCAAAACAAAAAAGCGATAACGTCAATGCTACGTTATGAAGCACTTTTCTGTTTAAAATACAAAAATCCGAGGGTAGGGAGGGGGAATATTTGACTACTGCCCCTGCCCCCCCCCCTCGGGTATGCCAACGGAAGTTAATATTACCTGATTTCTCTAGCAGTGAATATACAGTATAGAATGAATTCTCCGCTTATATTCTTTCTGCAGGTATTCCAAAGTGGTTGGGGGCAGCACACGCAGAGGATCTTCAATACGTCTTCACATGGGGTTTGAATCCTGCACCTATCGCCCAAATCGTTGGTCAATCAGACGAAGAAAAGGCATTGTCCGTTCAATTTGTTCGTTACTGGGCAAACTTTGTGATATCAGGGTGCGTGCAGTCCCTTTCAGTGTTAGGTTTACTCATCTATTTTGAAATATTTAGGAATTAAACTTATTTGTCCTCGTTTATAATAAGTACGAACATCATTTTCCTGTATAAGAGTTAAATTGAGTAAGATTATGATTGTTTCAGAGTGCACAATCGGAAGAATGATCTTTCACATGAATACAATAAATAACAACAATATCAGTAGTATGAAGAATGGGGAGGGAGAGGAGGAGGAGAAGAAGAAGAAGAAAAAGGAGAAGAAGAAGAAGGAGGAGGATGAGAGGAGGAGGGACAGTGGAAAAGAAACGGGAGATGATCGCCACTGTCTTTTGTATTGAACAATTTCAGGAACCCTAATGGACCATTAGACACTGGAGACTACCCAGAATGGCCAAGGTATACGATGCCTGGTCAAGAATACAAGAAGTTATCTTTGGATATGGCAAATGACCGTGCGATGAGAGCATCGCAGTGTTCGCTATGGAGGAACTTTCTTCCAGGTCTCAGAATCCAAGCAGGTGCGTGCATGATTTACATTTTTAAGTAAATCTATAATAACGTTCACTTAACGTCGTCATCGGAGCCATCATCAACGTTTATGTCACCATTGTTATCATCATTGTTATCGTTACTGTAATCATTAATATACTTCAATATTAACCTTCTTTCTTTATTTCTTTATTTCTTGCTTGTTTTAATAGATTAGTATTCAGTAGTAGTAGTCGTAGTGGTGGTGGTAGTAGTAGTAAGAGAGGTACAAATCGTAATATAAGTCGCTGTGGAAAAGAGGAAAAGAGGTGGTTATAAAAATGAAACCTATATCATATACTGGTTTCATTACCCAAAAGGTAAATATAATAGCCGATTATTAGCCCCCCCCCCCCTCCCTAATTTGGCGTTATTTTTCTTCGGAATCAAGCTTTTCAATTTGAAAAGTAACTTTTATTCATATTTTTCAAACATTTTCTATTTATTTATCTTCAAACCCAGATCCTGTTGATGATATCTACGAAGATTGGCAGGACCAGTTTGAAAGATGGAAGACTACTGATCTACCATCCTGGACGATTGAGTTTGAAAATTATAAACAAAGTAATTCTTGCAACACAGAAGTGCCATAAAATATCGTCCATAAACTATTTGATGAAACCAACAATAAAATACTAGTAAATGAAATTCAGATTCGGTTATTGCTTTCATTTGTAATACATTTTCATGTTATTTTTTGTAAACATTTAGATAATCAGCATCTATTTAGGTCAGCACTGAGGCAATCGTCGTTATGTTTAAATAATTATTATTGTAGTAATTATGTACATTGAAATATAATTCTGATTTTCAGAGAGAAGATAGGCAGTGATGACTCTTCTGTTCATAATTCAAAATTATTTGTGATAGTTCTCATTATGATCAGTACTTAACTTCGACTTTCGTGATTCAATCAACACTTTGTCATTTGATTTTTAACCCTGAATTCAAAATGAATGTTTCTTTCAGTGCGTATTTTGGATGGTCCTATCATTCATCATTCTCCTCAGATTTTCTTCCAAAGCGCCCTCATTTAATTGAAATGGTGAAAAGCCATGTCGTGCTAAAAGCCCCCTCACACCTAATCGAATGTAGGTGGACGAAGAGAAAATGCACGAAATGCACGCGAATTCAAATAAAATTTCCGTCAAATCATGCGATCAGTAACTATTGTAAATTTTATCAACGAATGGTAAGCGAAAGATAAATATGACATGCGAAGGATATCGATTTTTCGGTTCACCTCTTTTAGTAAATTGCAGCCGGAGGCGAGCGAAGGGTTGCTTTAACCCCAAAAGAGAACGAACAGTGAGCAATGGTTTGATATGGCGTGCGATTAGAAACGAAGACGAGGGAATAGATCGGGCGTTCTTGTACGTTTGTGTGCACTCCTCGGGGTGTAAAAAGCGACCAGGTCCAACCGGATTTCAGTACGGCCAGAGAAGTCATCCACGTAACATGCCATATTATTCGTCTTCTCACTCGCTCGCATTTGCAATCCATAGTTTGTCTTAGTATAATTTAGCCTTGTTACAACCGATAATCCCGACCTTTCGTTTGAGGACGCGGACGCTTATTTACAACGGTAGTTGACTTTGGAAGGGACTTTTTGGGCCCGTCATCATGGTCGTAAAACTCAGTCCTGCAATGCAAATTGTGTGACATGAGATTTTTTTTTCGTTTCGCATCTGCGACGGAAACATTCAATATGCGTTTCGTGTGCAAAATTCTGGTTGCTACTATGGTAACAGCGATTTGTCCGATTGAGGACGACTTTCCAAAGCCACATTTGACTCCTCCTAGAGCTCGAGAGGCCGCCCGGGGGGCCCACTTCCATTGATTAGTGGATACCAGTAGCGACCACCCGTAAAAGGGGACAGAGTGGGCAGGTACGTTACGTATATAGGCCTATGTAACGTTATAAGGGTGTCAAAACGATGTTTAAAATGCTGAAAAAAGGGATATATATCCAATACTTGTAGGGTTTCACAAGCCAAATACTTGTTAAGAGATGCATTTTTATAATCTGGAAAAGAATTGCTTCCCTTGTTTAGCATGTTTAGGGTACTTTTCGAAACCCCATGGTCGTGCCTGGTATCCACTCATCAATGGAAGTGGTCCCCCGGAATTTGAATCTAATCCCATTTCTGGGGAATGTAAAACATAATGCCACTCACATCGTGTGCGAGAGGCATATCGTTTGTGTATAAGGAGTAAACAAAAGAAACAAAGAAACAAAAGGAAACGAGTTCAAAGGTATCGCATATGATGTGTACATATCAACGCATGCGAAATGTTCGGCTGGAGAGGTTGATCTTATCCATGAAATCAATTGCCAGTGATCCACCAATAATCCACATTAAATGTAATATTGATTCGATGGACTGTAATGATCTATATTTAAGCCTTCATTCAGTAAGTTTTTCCTCACTCAATATGTTCTCGGTTTGTTTGAAAAACCACTTTCTTATCCATGTCATAAATCTATTTTAGGTCCTGCATTTTGAATATCTCCAGCCATCAGTCGTAATATACATGCATGAATGCGGTACGTGTGTCGCGGAAAGGGATTTTGCACACGAAAAGCAGATTTGTCGGGCCTGTAACCCCCCTGTTACACAAAGCTTAGCATTGATCGTAGAGCAGTTTTCTACGTTTGATTCTATTGACTGTAATGCACAATCAATCTTAAAAATCAAGTGTGTGATTAAGCGTTAACTTTTGTGTTAGGGGACCCTAATACTAGCGTCCGTGATGATTGCGAAAGGTCCCAAATGTCGCACCAACGCATAATGTCGTAGATTGCGACATTCCCGACCTTTCGTTTGAGGACGCGAACGCTAATTTACAACGGTAGTTGATTTTGGAAGAGACTTTTTGGGCCCGTCGTAAAACTCTAGCCGGCAATGCAAATTGTGTGACATGAGATTTTTTTTTCGTTTCGCATCTGCGACGGAAACGTTCAATATGCGTTTCGTGTGCAAAATTCTGGTTGCTACTATGGTAACAGCGATATATCCGATTGAGGACGACTATCCAAAGCCACATTTGATTCCTCCTAGAGCTCGAGAGGCCGCCCGGGGGGCCCACTTCCATTGATTAGTGGATACCAAGAGCAACCACGCGTAAAAGGGGACAGAGTGGGCAAGTACATTACGTATAGACCTATGTAGCGTTATAAGGGTGTCAAAACGATGTTTAAAATGCTGAAAAAGGGATACTGACATATCCAATACTTGTAGGGTGTCACAATCCAAATACTAATTAAGAGATGCATTTTCATAATATGAAAAAGACTTACTTCCATTGTTTAGGGTGCTTTTCGAAACTTCATTGTCGCGCATGGTATCCACTCATCAATGGAAGTGGTCCCCCCGGAATTTGAATCTAATCCCCATTTCTGGGGAACGTAAAACATAATGCCCCTCAAATCATGTGCTCGAGGCATATCGTTTGTGTAGAAGGCGTACACAATAGAACAAAGAAACCCGTTAGCTCAAACCATGGACCCTATAGGGTCCGCGTGCTTAAACGTATTGTACATGTATATGCTGTGTACAGAAATGGTTTTGGCTAGAGAGGTTGATCTGACCCATGAAATCAATTGCCAGTGATCCACCAATAATCCACATTAAATGCAATATCGATTCGATGGAGTGTAATGATCTATATCTAAGCGTTCATTCAGTAAGTTTTTCCTCATTCAATATGTACTCGATCTGTTTGAAAAACCACTTTCTTATCCATGTCATAATCTATTTTAGGTCCTACATTTCGAATATCTCCAGCCATCAGTCATAATATACATGTATGTATAGTGCGGGTGTCGCGGGAAAGGATTTTGCACACGAAAAGCAGATCTGTAGGGCCTGTAACCCCCCTGTAACACCAAGTTTAGCATTGATCGTACAGCAGTTTTCTACGTTTGATTCTATTGACTATAATGTACAATCAATCTTAAAAATCAATTGTTATTGGCAAAGATACCAAGGTTTCGGTATAGTTTTTAAAAGCTAGTGAAATATTTAGATTTATTCAATTTTTAAAACAAACTGCACACAGTTCCTAGTTCTACAAGCGGGGATGACCAAGAAGGTAAATTATAGTGGTTAATCATCCGCTGAGTGTGGTATGTTTATGGGCCACAAATTAGGAATGTATCAAGAAATGAAACCTTACCAAACAAATCAGGTTGCTCAATCACTATATTACCCAATAGACCGTCTAACATGATATATACTCTCGTTGAATTATGCCAAAATCTGCCCGGTCAAAAGTCAAATCCCTTTTTTTCAACAACTTATCTTATGTCGACCCAACACCATAATGAGAATCATTAGCAACATTGCTGAATTCAAACTAGTTCTTAAACTTTTGACGAAGTTGGCATATCCTGCATGAAAGACGGAAAGTTGCAGAACTTCTTTTAAACAGAACTTACCGAAATGAGGCAACGACATGAACAAGATCTTATAGATTTAAGATAAAGCAGCTATAACATGTCTACATCTACATCTGAAAATAAATACATCGCAACTAATTTTTCGATGCCTGAAAAGGGAAAATTTTTGTAAATATCGGTAGCTGGTCTTCCTCCCATAATTCCTTAAAGAATCATCAGAATCACAAAACATCTGGAATCGTGATCGATTTTCTCCTCCTCGTTTGTCTAATTCTCACTCTCGACAATCATTTAAAGCTAGGGTTACACCGGAATTGAACAGCTGCGAATTCATCCGAATGCACGTATTCGGGTGGTTTCGTGAATATTCTGTTCTCCCTCCGCGAATGCGAGAAAGGTCGGAAGGGATTCGGGAACGTTCGAATTCACCGAAACCATCCGAATCAGGCCGTACTCGGGCAGAATCGGTCCGAATTTATTCGGGAGAATTCGGTTTGGTGTCGCTAACCCTATAGTTTAAGGAGAATTACAGTCTGAGTTTTCCTTGTAGTTTTCAAATTCTTCTGACCACTCTGGCATATGGACATTCTTCCATTCTGCATACTCTTGTCTCCATTCTTCATACAGATCATCAGAGTTTCCTGCATTACAATCATAAACATACAAGAATAATGACCATACTGTCATAATTAGCTGGGATCGAGAGCACCATATGCAACTAAAGGAGAAGGACAGAGAGATGAGAACGTTGATCAATTTTGATAGCCCATTTTTTATACAAATATTTTCAATTATTCATCTGAATATATACGCTTACACTAGAAAGATCGATTCAAATTACATTTGAGAAAAGAGGAGCCTGATAAAGAATCATAAAAATCTATGATAACATGGGACTTTGAAATATTCTGACCTGCATTTTGCTTCATTCACTCTTAACATGCTTAACTTGAAGCAATCGTGGTCAACAGTTTGGTACAAATATTTTCTAGTCACTTTGACTATCGAAATATCAGTAACTATTTATTTTATTTTATTGATATGTTCCACAATCATCAAAGTACATTTCGTAATCATGTTTACAATGAAAAAAAAATGCATAACATATGCAGGATTGAAACGTAGCAATGAAATGAAAAAAAGTGGAGGGGTCTACTAAAAAGCAGAGCTTGTAAAATGTAGACCCCCTATCAAAACACAAATAGAGTAAAATAATCAGCGAAATTCTATAAAATTATATAGATATAAACACTGTAACACAAATATATTTACACTATATACAAAATTAAATATTGACTTCAAAAAATAAATCAATACTACTGTGGATAAGTATGAAGTTCACAAATATTTGATTGAATCAATAAGAATTCAGTATACAGTATATTTTCATTTGAGGTTCAAATCAACTGAAAGAATACCAATATAACCATTCTGGATGGCTGCAAGCGTATATTTTGGAGTAAAGGCCAAATTAGTTTCAAATCGTAGCCATCCGTACGACTATTTAGATGATTTAGAACTTTAAGCTAGTGTAATTAGACCGGAACCGAATCAGCTGCGAATCCATCAGAATACTCGTATTGTGGTGGTTTCGGGGATATTCTGTTCACCCTCCACGAATTTTTCCAGATCCATCCCAAAGTTCCCGATTTCGGCTCGTTTTGAAATGTTCAAAACCAGCCGAATACCCTCCAAAATACTCCCGAATGTGACCAAAACGAATTTCGTTAGGACCACGTTTGGGATGTGTTCGGATTTGATTCGGTTGGATTAGGGGAGGCACTCGGGCAGCTTCTGGGCAGATTCAGACTTATTCGTATTATTCGACGCGTAACGGTCTGAGCTCGGCGATATTCGCTCCGATTCGGGGTCAGCATTCGGTTCTTCATTCGGCTGTAATCGGAACAATCGGGTCATATTTGGCTCGATTCTCGCGACTATTCGGGTGGCTTCAGGCTTTATTCGGAATGACAAAAATGTGATTTTGGTCGATTCTTTGCGATTCTGCGTTAAATCGGGATCTATTCCCGACCCATTCGTCTCTATTCCGGGAACTCCTCGAATCAGAGACGAATAGGTTCCGAAACAATCGAATCCATCCGAATCAGACCATATTGGAAAGAATTCGGTTTTGGTGTAACCCTATATAGCTTTATACAGTAAGATATTCTTCTTTTTATTAAATATCAGCATCAAATTCTACTACGCTTTATCCAAAAATCAGGTTGCAGACCAATCGTAAGGTGTGCTATGGCCTTTACTTAAATCTTTGACATTAAAAATCGAATTTTACTCACACAGCGCACTCTCTTGTAAATCAGACATTTTTACCATCGACAATGACACCCCTCTTGAAGACTACTTCACATATGACTTTATTTATTCTTTCCTAGTTCAGCTATTTTGTTCTCATGAAATAAATAATTTATTATCATACATACCATAATTATAGAGACTAGGGGCGTGGTTAAGCCAAAACGAACAAGTATCCATTCTCATTGCTTGGTCGTTTTCCATGGTTAATGACAACTTCTTGTATTCTAGCTCTGGTACGGTAAACCGGGGCCATTCGGGATAATTTTCGTCTGAATCCGGTGTGTTTGGGTCACTTTTGTAAAAAAAAAATCATGGATCGTTGATACAATGAATATTAATCTAAATCACTGCCAATTTATGTGTGTAGAATGGTGCTTTATTGATGAAGCATCCATGAATGCTTTTTGGTATAATTATTGAGGGAATTAACGCAGAGTCGAATATGGTTTATTTAGAAGTGATTTTATATTTAGAAATCATTCTTTATTAATATTTATAAGGCATTCATGAGAAAAATTAGAGAATAATGCATTAGAATGAAAATTTACATCAGTATAAGTAAGGGTTCTGTTCTGCTCGAAGTCCAACAAACTAATTTAAACCGAATAAATTGCTATTGTCAACCAAAGAATGTGAATCGCTTGTGATTAAAACAGTGTTGTCCTCCATATAGGGGCAATCATATATCACAAACATGGATCGGCGAGGTAGTAGAACGTGTCTCTCTGAAAGACGACTGATTCCATAATACTCTTCCTATATAGTCCCTTAACCCTAAAAGGAATGGGCTATTTGATGTACTGAGGACTCCAGAGGGGAGAATCATGTCCCCCTTCTCTTTTCTGTTGCTGTCCGCCCCATCGCACCAAAATTTGACACACACAGAACTACAAGCCAGTGGAAAAGATAATTACTTTAAATAAAAGAAATTGAATACATTTATGGAAAACATTAATTGCGTATACAACAATTTACATTTTGAGAATTTTTTTCATCCTTTTTTTTTCATTGTGCTTGTATGTGGCGAATTTGGTCAAGAAATTGCGTGAGACTTAATAAGTAAAAATGATCTCCCCACAATTTTTTCAAATATGTTTTGTAAAAACTCCTCCATACATGATTACCCAACGAGACAACGTAATTGTTATCATCTACCCCTAACCCGTACTCTTTGAGCAAAAAACTCTTTCGTCTTTTTTGGACCAGTGTATTGGAATTCACTGCCTAATGACTTTAAAGAATCACCAAGCATCAATATTTTCAAGCGCAAACTTAAAAAGATATTAATTTGTCAATACTCCACACCAACAAGTCAAGCTAATATATAACCGTAACTAAACGTATTTACAATTAGCATTTAATTATAAACAAATTTGTCTAACATTATATATTCTAAATAATGTCACTACAGTGCCCTATGACCTGTGCACCTGTCATGTTCCTCTTTTCATTTTCAGTTTATTTGCACCACCCCTTTCTCCTGTCTCTTTCCTCTGCCTCCCTTTTCCACTCTTATAATTTCTATCAAAAAAAAATTATCATTATCATTATCATGCCAATTATTATCCAAATTATTTTCCACTTTTTTGTTGTCGCGCGCTTATACGCTCTATTTTGGTATTTTGTAGATTATGTATTTTAATTTCGTTTTCCACCCGTCTCTTTTGTATAGGTTATGTTAATTAGTGTTGGAACTATGTTTGGGGACTTGCCTATTTTACAAGCTCTGCTTTTCTTGGCAAGTCCCTCCGTTCAGATAATTTTATCTTCAATTTTTGAAATGAAATGTTATAGAACTGTATTATTTTGAGTATGTATTATTTTGAACATGTATTACACTGTACTTGGATTATATCTTTTGTTTGAACGGAAATAAATAAATAAATGTACGTGCCCAAACAAAACCAACAAATGCGCGAAACGTCGGGGGGGGGGGGCATGGTAGCCCGCTTCCCCAGTCTTTTGATGATTATTCTCAACGGCACCATCGTTAATGTCGTGTTTGATTATCTTTAACTCACCCGGTTCTAATAAAATTAGTCCAGTAGCGCATAAACTGTACGGTCATCTCTTTTTCCTCTTCAGTCTGTCCCCTTACTATATTAGAAAGATTTGGGCTGAATGCCCAGCCAAAGACGAATTGCAGTTCCTCGGCATGACCGGCACCGAGCCACCCTGGTATCCCAGCTATTATAGACTGGGATGGATCATGCGTCATCTCGTAACGGTACACCGGTACTCCAGTATCTGCCATCGCTCGAGCCATAGCTTCAGTTGGACAAGCAAATGTCTGAAAGATATTAAGTCATCGTTGTCATAATATTATTAATTACGAACCAAACATAACAAAAAATCTTTGCAAAGCTACAATCTTTGAAATATAGTGTCAAATGGCATTACTCACCCCGTATACGTTTGGAATCCCTCAACATTCTAGCTAACTAATGTGATGGGGTTTCTTCAAAGTCTATCGGCAGATGTTCTCATATAGGGAATAGCACCATGGAGTCCAAGAGAAAGTTTAGGTTTCAGATAGCAGAGGCCCTCTAACACTAACAAGTTCAAAATCAATAAATCTCCCTAATCAACCGATCAATATCAACAAAGGGGCTTAACCGCTAACTAATCTTTCTAAAACAGTCAGGATGTACAAATGATATGTTTTGTGAAGAAAAAAGTGTTGGTCTACCACATAAATTTTAGTTTAAAGATGAACAAAAATATGGAACAAATGTATATATGCTCCTCCAGATAAAAGATGATATTTTGTTGTAAGTTTTCACCTGATCTGTGTTCCAATTGACAAATGAGCTGAGATGGCTTTCTGACGGGTCATCTGCCTTTGTCCAGTCAACGTACCATTGCTCTACTGCTAAAGCCAGCATCGGCGAGTAATAGAAAAGATAAATTGGTATCAGTTCCTTGAATTCACTTAGAGACATTTCTGGTGGTATTTGTCTTGCTACATATGATGGGTAAACTTTAAGCGCTATCAAAGTTCCTTCATCTTCGTTCGTACCGATCAAAGTTGGAACCTTGCTGAACCCACGTCTCCTAACGATCTCCATCGGGATGTCCGGTAGGAAAGCACCATCTACAACGGGTGCATACAACAGTTCCGCGTTTGTGAGATACTGTGCTGTCATCTGTTGAGTTAAAGATAATGTTGATCATAACACCGTTCATTAGATACTGTATTTTTATGTGTCCACGTCATGAATACTTCACAGAACAGTTTTATCGAATCATGTGATTCATGTGGTAACTTCTTTATTGATAACTAATTTGGATCAGCGCTCAGTGATCAAAGAATTTGAGTTCTCGGACAACTTTTCGGTAATATCATATTATATGATGTTCAGTGAAAAATGGCGAGTCAAAAACAGTCGTTTTAAAATATTTTGTACCAGCTACATATTAAAGTGGTCACTATAAAAAAGGACTCGCCGTACGGCCGCCGTATTACTGTGACATTAACTACGTCACCCATCCATGAAATAGAGAGATTGTGTGTGGGGGAGGGGAGATGCAGTGGCGAATTGTTTTTTTTTTTTGAGGGGTAGAACATATTAGGCGTTATGAGAAATTTCCAGATAATCGCGAGCGAGTCGACCCCCGTCCCCATCAGTACGCGAGTGGGATGTATAATGAAACTTCAAAACTCATGATATCTTAGGGACAGTGGCGTACCGTGGGTCACGGCATTGGGGGGGCACCAGCAAAAATTTTGAGTGACTTAGTGATCGAGCCTATAGGTCCATGGGTATACTGACCTAATATAGACATTTTTAAGGAAGCACTTGTAGTCATAGTAATCATAAATAAAAATACGCATCTCAGCAATCAAATAATGCGAGCGCGAAGCGCGAGCTGAAAATTTTTGATATTCAGACCTAAGAAGGGACATTATAATCGATTTTGTAATCATGATACGTACCTGTCTCGCTAAACAATGCGAGCGCGAAGCGCGAGCCGAAATTTTTGTATATATTGACCCCAAACATGGAGATCTTAATGACTATATATTAATAGTATACATATCTCACCATAGTCATCTAATGCGAGTGCCAAGCACTTGCTAATTTTGTTAGAATTACATCTGAACACATGAAGCACTTTGTGTAGTCATTGTAATCATGATTACCATACGCATCTCACTAATCAAATATTGCGAGCGCGAGCTGAAAATTTAGACAATTCAGACCTGAAGCGGGGCATTCTAAGGCTTGCTTGTAGGAATTCACTAAGACCATACGTATTTCACTAACCAAATGATGCGAGCGCGAAGCGCGAGCTGAAAATTTTTGATATTCAGATCATAAAAAGGGACATTTTAAGGAATGATTTTAGGAATTCACGGAGAGCAGACTTATCTCACCAATCCACTGATACGAACGTAATAGCGGACAGGAAATGTTTTATATTAATACTTTAACATGGGGCAATCATTTTAAGTAATCATTAAAAAAGAACCATATGTCACTACATAAAACAATAATATATTTGGTGTATGTTGACTTGAAACGGGAGTTTTTCGTACAACAGGTTTATATATCTCTCTAAACAGACAATGCGAGCACCAGGAACAATGACAACATAGGAACTGAGCAAATTATGTTTCATATATAGAGTTATGATAATGTTTCCTATGTAATATAGCATAACATGATTATAATGTAATATACCATTAGATTGAATAATAATTTCTTTCCCACTACGTTACTCTTCCTTTCTCCCTCTTTTTCTCCTTTTCCCCGTTTTTTTTTTTTTTGGTCAGCCGATTGGGGGGGCACGTGCCCCCATGCCCCCCCGTAGTTACGCCACTGCTTAGGGATACAGTTTTACGAGAAAAAAATTACCATTATCTGTGCCCTTGTCAGATCTTTCTCTTCAACTCCTCTAAGACATGTCATCATGGCTTCAGAATCGTCCTCCGTACAGTTCACCATGGTTGCTATTTCTCGGGTGAACCCAACCTGTCGTTCTATATTCGTATCAACTGCCCAAGGACAGAGAGCATTGCCACTCTGTGAAAGCAAATTTCACAATTGTCGTGCACGGTGAAAAGCGTGGCCAGTATACCACTAATAAAAAAAATCTCTCCCAAGAGATAAATCTCGTCATGCGTAACGATAATCATTAAAGTTTTCACTAAAAAAAAAGTTTGAGAGGAATTAATAAGGCCTACGGGGTCAACTTTTGAATAGTGAGTCAACGAAGTAAGAAAAAAGACAAAAAAAAATTGACCCTTCTAAATGAAAATATACAATAATTTCATATGTTATCCTTATCCCTTTCGATTCTTTTATTTTTCTCCATTTTGTTAGAAGCCTCCGTCTATAAAAACAAAGAAATGCAAATTAAAATTCATTTCGACTGAAATATAAATTAAAGTACGGAATTACTTAAGGTACAAACAAACAACTTTAAGAAAATGGCATCTTCTGAAAATTGAAGATGTCATAACATTAGAATTGTATCAGAATGTCTGAGAATTTTATTTGAAAATGAATGTGTAAATCTTAAGGGGATTTTGTTATTTTGATTAATATGTGTCTCAAACCCTAGGAATATTTGTATTTAACTGGTAATTTTATTCAAATTTAATATAACATTAAACAATTAAGCCTGCTTTTCATGGTTCATAGTTTCAAGGCCCTGGGAATCGGGGGTAATGAAGCCCCCAATATTCATCTGGGGGTGCTGTGTGTATTATTCATTATACAGGCACCACCCCGGAATTCATGGAAATCTGTTACATATGCTTAATAGTCAAAATGTAACCAAAATCACCTTTATTTTGTCGTATTGTGTGTGTGTGTTTTTTTTTTGCTTGTCAATTTAATCCAGCACCCCATGTTAAAAACCATTCACATGGACCAGATTAGGTTTAAGATTTTTTTCATGTTTTTGTGAGATCTAAAACTTCTTTTAAAAAAAATAAAAAAACGAACTGAATTGTCGTACGGAGTATTTTTCATTTGTTATTTTTCTATTTTTGAATATTTTTAAGTTATTAAACATTAAAGTTATTAGTCTTTTTTCTGCATTCACTTTTTGGCAAAAAAATTGGGACATTCCGATAATGCATATCCTTTTTTGGGGAGGGGGATTCACTAACTCACCTCCATAATGGCTTGATGGAAGAGCCCCTCACTTAACGGAGATAAAAGGTGAAGTCCAACGCTACCGGCTCCAGCACTCTCCCCCATAATCGTGACTCTATCTGGATCCCCACCGAACGCTCGAAGAAATTAAAAATAACCAAGTGCATACATAATTTATCAATTTAAGGTATATGTCTGTAATGAAATCACTTGAGTACTGGTATATCGTGCACTTTATAAAAATCTTTAAAGTGATAACATTATATTTATGACGCTATTTCTGACACACGGACTTTAAACCTAAGACGGTTTATATCACATTTCAACTTGAAGTCAAGTCGAAATAAGCACAATACTTGTGACTTCCTTAATCATTAATAGATATATCGCATATACAAACTGAAATTTGATAACTATTTTTTAAATAATATTGCGCTTTAATACATTCAGAATGAAAGTATACCTCCAAATTGTATTTTCAAGTAAGTGACACTATCATACAAAAAATTGATTGTTTGGTATGCACGATACTTATAATGATACCTGATTTTGGTTGTTGTTTCTTTTCTATTTTCTTCCAAGAATTAACAGGGGCCACGAAAATTTGAATAAATGAATGAATGAAAAAAAATATTCTTACCAGCAATGTTTTCATGCACCCACTGTAGAGCCATTAACTGATCATACATGCCGTAGTTACCAGGGGCTACACTGTCACCTTTTGATAGAACATTCAAAATGGGCCATTAGTAATCCTTTTGAAAAAAATAAAACAAGTGAAAGGCCTTTTGAAATTTTATCCCCTTCTCTCCTGTTTAAAAACTGTTTCCATCTCCTTCTATCTCATCAATCAAATAATTCGAGCGGAGCACGAGTTTAAAAATGATATTCCGACCTGAAAACTTGAAAAAAACATTTTCCTTACGTAGGCATATCACTACACATATAATAAGACATTTCTCGTGATTGAAACTACCACTTTAGCCTAAATATACATTACGTAATACAATATATTGCGTTATAGCACACGGTATAATATTACGAAATGTAACTATCGATGACTACTTGCACATAAAAACACATCCTTTGATAGAAAAATGTAATGTCAGATATAACGGCCATTATAGGCGTAACTCCTCTTTCATTTCTCTCTGTTACCCCTGATAAAGTGGTACTTTTCTCTTACATTTATCAATAATGAGAGTTGTCTTACCTGATGTCATGAATCCATAAACACCAAGACGGTAATTGACCCCGACGAAGACGATGTCGGGAGCGAAAGCGATGAGAGAGAGGGGTTCATATACAGTGTCTGATCCAGCACCGATCGAATATCCACCACCGTGTAACCAGACCACAACAGACACGTTATTAGGCTGTTTCGGGAAATTTAGGACGACACGCATTTTAAGTAAAATTGTACTTTCTGTATGATTTTATGTATTGGGGTAATAGAAAGTTATCTTTGTCTTGTCATATAACCTATAAAACAAGGCAATAAGAGCGAAAGATATATATTATGTGTCGAGGATAGACAGGACATGATTCCTCAGATGAGACAATATTCTAATCGAATTGTGAAGACGATACTGGAGATTGTAACAATTGCAAAACGCTTATTTTTATTTCATTATAGGCCTACCACCATTGAGAAAAACTTAATAAAATAAGCATAGTTATATAAATGTTTTTTTTATTCAGTCAACTTCTCAGTTGCTTACTTAACAAAAATCTTGTTTCGTTTCCTTTGCATATGTGATTCGAATCGTGCACTTCTTAAGTGATTATTTGGATCTATAGTTATCCTTGGTATTCTGTAATCTTGCTAATATAGTTTATGCGATAGCAATTTACGCTCCTATTACAAACAATTTATGGCAGTTGGACTACAATTCCTGACGATAATAAAAATAAAGATGGAAAATCAGACGTGTCTCTTCACAGTGTTCTATCTATCTGATATTCAGTTTCTTCCTGTCAGAATATTTTATTTCATATGATATCATTGAATCCAAACCTACTCTATTATCATCTTACCCTTGGAGACGAAGTGTGTACACTGAGATATAGACAATCCTCATCCAAATCCCTTCCCACAAGAGATATATCATCAACGGGACTGATCTGCGGACACATAGATCGGTCATATGTAGCGGGGTAAGTACTTGGTAGGTCAACCATCTTGATAGGATTCTTGAATCTAAGTTCTCCTACCGGTGGTTCAGCAAACGGGATGCCTAGAAAGGCTTCCATCCTGGTATCGACATTGAGGTATTGAGATTCATTGAAGGATAGGTAGATCCCTGTCAGCATTGTGTTGGTTCCAGGGAGTACAACCTGGGGTCCTTCTTGTGCGTCACACTGCCCCATCAGCACACCAACGACCGCGACAAGCAACGAAACTGCTGCATGATACCATAAATGCATCTTTGCTATGACTGATTTGTGATGACTCGAGAGAAATTTCGAACACCGTACACTTCGTTTATTATTATGTTTTAATAGAATATTCCCGCTCCTTAGCTTGATGGTCCCTCGTCAGATGAACAAACTGTTTGATTACTGTTGAAACCAACAGCCCTCTAAAAATTATCTTCAGCAAATTTTAATTGTTGAGAGTCTGATAACTAAGGTCGAGTGAGGACCAATGTTCAACCTCAGAGTAAGGTTCAACAATATTGATGCACTTATCAGATTATGTCTTGTTTTGGTTTCCCGTCGGCCCCTTCAATCCTCGATAAAATACTTTTTACAAGTCTTTGACAGACCCTCTACCTACAAAAATTCGAAAATTCTTAAAGTTAAAGTGAACTCTTAATGATGAATTGATTGCAATAAATAGTTAAGAAAAACGAAGAAAAAATGTGGTATAACATAAGAAAGTTGTATTTTAAAGTTTTACTGATTTTTGCAAAACAGTTATGTTCACAGCAAATGTGATATGTAAATGAAAGAGCCGGTCCTACACACGCACACGCACACCCGCACATGCCCACCTATAGAAAGCACTGAAATCATCTTCATTTGGTGTACTGTAATTATTTTCATTTTGAAATTCATAAGAGTACAGACCTATGTGTTGGACCTGAAACTCTTGATCCCTTTAACATAGTTTAAAATTTGAATGTCACTCAATAAAATACAAATATACAAAGTAATCCAGTGATATAACAAGAGAAGATAATGATATCAACGTCTGTTTAATGAACGATTGAAGTTAATGTGCTATTAGACGCATTTCCAGGTATGCTAAGTAATATTTTGAAAATCTGAATCCCCGAGTTTCAAAGATTATCAGAAATTGACATAAGTTAACCCAGTATAGATTGTCATCATCCAAAGTAGAATTGCGTTTTATGAGCAATAGGTGTTATGATGCCCCTGGTATTCAATTTCTCGTGTCAGTTTTGCAAAGGCATTATTCAATTTACATTGCTCGACATTAATGTCTATGATGGGACGGCTTATTTGGCTGAACCCCACGCAGCTACCATATTACTGCAGGTAAATTCCAACATGTCCAATGTAAACAAAAAAAGACGTCGGTCCCATTAAGGGTCTCCACATTGTTCGTTACTCTTGTATTCGTCAAACGCATCCGTCCATTGGACCATATGGACATCTCTCCACTGTGTGTACTCCTGTTCCCATTCCTTGTATAATCCAGAAAAGTCTCCTGTAATTTATATGTACATTATTTTTTAAATTACAAATCATAATTTGAACAATGATCAACACACTGTCGAAAGAAGGCATCACAGTTTATGTTAATATTCGTCATACCACTATTTCAAATATAATACAAATGTACAAAACCAAACTAAGAGATCGTAAGGAATATGACTTAACTTAAAATTAGAGTGGGAAAAAAGTAGGTCTGTGGCACCAAGTTATCAAGTTTGATACAACTACTAACATGGCAAATGGATAAAGCATATATGCACTATAGAGTATAATATCGTCTATCTAGTTTCACATTCATCTATTTCACATATCTTTAATAAGATACAAACATACGAAATTACATATGAAATATTGAGAACAAAATAGATAACAGGGATTGACAATGGTTGCACTCAGATGTGCACCAACACTGAGTAAAAAGATTAAAAAATAATTTAAATCATATTTATCATCTCTATACAAATGGTGTTAAATCTTCACAATATTTTGCTACTCTCGAAATACATACGTATGTGCTTTGAAAAAAAGCAGTTACTCACCATACGAGTTTAGTGCAGGGGCATAATGAAGCCAGAAAGTACAGTTGTTCATCCTCATAGCGCGACCGTTCTCCATGCTAGGTGATAGTTTCTTGTAGTTCTGCTCTGGTAAAGTGTATCTTGGCCATTCAGGATATTCACCAGAAGGTTGTTCTCCATTTGGATTTCTGAAAATTCAATGAAGTAATGACGCAAAAATACTATACATAATTTTCGAATTAAAAAAAAATCCACTTACAGGCGCGTATCCAGGGTTCTGCACCCCGGGACCTGATCTAATCTTGGCACCCCTGTGAACTTTTCGGAAAATTCCCCCACCCCCGCCAGGCAAACATAGGTAAATACATGTTGAATTATTTTATTTCAACTTCAATTCGGCACCCCTCGGTCGAACATCGATTCGGTGCCCCCTATGTCGAACATCAATTCGGCACCCCTAGGCAAAACATCAATTCGGCACCCCTAGGTCGAACATCCATTCGGCACCCCTAGGTCGAACATAAATTCGGGTCCCCCTAGGCATGCTAGGTCGGACATAGATTCGGCGCCCCTATATCGAACTTGAATTCGGCACCCCTATGTCCAACTTAAATTCGCCGCCCCTAGGTCGAACTTGAATTCAGCACCCCTAGGCAGAACATCAATTCGGCGCTCCTAAGTCGAACATCAATTCGGCACCCCTAGGCAGAACATCAATTCGGCACCCCTAGGTCGAACATCAATTCGGCGCCCCCCCCCCCTAGGTCGAACATCGATGCGGCACTCTTAGGCAGAACATCAATTCGGCGCTCCTAGGTCGAACATCATTTCGGCACCCCCCCCAGGTCGAACATCGATTCGGCACTCCTAGGCAGAACATCAACGGCGCCCCTAGGTCGAATATCAATTCCACACCCCTAGGCAAAACAGCAATTCGGCACCCCTAGGTGGAACATAAATTCTGCACTCCTATATCGAACTTGAATTCGGCACCTCTAGGTAGAACATTGATTCGGTGCCCCTCTAAGTTGAAGATTAATTCGGCGCCCCTATGTCCAACCTTGATTCATTGTCAGCTTTCGTACACAGCCCGCATTCGACCCTACATAACTGCCAAGGTGTGTGAACATGCTGTTCCAGCCATTGTATTGTCACGCCTTGATTATGCAAATTCACTCTTGTATGGAATCAACTCGTCACAGATGCAACGTCTTCAGAGGGTCCAAAACCGTGCAGCCAAGCTGCTTCTCAAAGCTCGTGAGAAAGATCATGTTACTCCTCTGTTAAGAGAGTTGCATTGGCTTCCAGTGAAGCAACGTGTTGCCTTCAAGACTATGACCCTTGTTTTCAAGATTATCCACGATGAAACTTCACACTACATGGACTCTCATCCGTCCACATCAGTCAGAACGTCCCGGGCTTCGCTCCAGTACAGACATTACTCTACTCCATGTTCCACGGACAAATCCCTAAGCTGGTGACTATGCTTTTCAGACATGTGCCTCAAGACGCTGGAATGACCTTCCAAGATATATGCAACTTCTCCTTCTTTGGAAATATTTAAGAAGCATCTCAAAACTCTGCTTTTAATCATTAATCTTTACATGTATTAGTTATTATCATTTTCTTTTCCATCATTGCGTAAAGCGCTGTGAAACGATGATATATTGTAAGAGCGCTATATAAATGAACACCTTATTTTTATTTATAATTTGGCGCCCCCCCCCAGGTCGAACAACGATTAGTCACCCCTAGGCAGAACTCCGATTCGGTGCCCCTGGGTAGAACATCAATTCGGCGCCCCCTTAGGTTGAAGATCAATCCTTAAATCTTGGACAGACATTTTACCCAGTTATATAAAGGGGCTGAGAACCTGGGTCATTTTAGGTTAGAATTACTTAAGCTCATGGAAAAGCATGATCACAATTTTTCTTTTAAAATTAATGGAAGACGAATTAAATACCTATTCCGCGCCATTGCATAAGATGTTGCCTCATAAGCTTCTTCATACATATCATTAGGCGACGAATATGGGATTACGTAAGATGTTGTCTCTTTAATAGGTAGATACTGCATGACATTTGCTCCTGCAAGAAATTAACTCCCATGGAAAATCATGTCCAAACATAATAATCTCACATCTAGCATTTATCCACATAATTATTATGTCTATCTCCAATAAACCGATCCACCCACACATGCACCCACTTGTCTTCAAAGACATTAAAAGTAAATATCATTACCCAAACTTCTTTGCCCGGTGTTTCCTTGGCTAAACTAAATTCATGCATACTGGGTCAAAATTGTGGTATAATAAAATTGATGGTAGGTCTTTGAGTATTCATTTTAAATATTCAGGGTAGATATTTGGGTATTTATTTAAAGATTCTGTTTCCCTGATTACGTTTAATGTCTAAGTAAGGGGAGACAAATTGCCGTTTCGTCTACTGACAAATCGTCCACCTACCACTTGGTCTACTTTCATTTAGTATAATGCAATTTCGTCCATCAACAGTTCATCTAACAAGCATTTGGTCCAATAACCATTTGGTCAATCATCACTTCGTCTAATCATCATTTCGTCAATGACTATTTCTAAATCATGAGAGACAAATTGCCGATTCGCCTATTGCCAACTCGTCCACCTACCACTTGGTCTACTTTCATTTAGTATAATGCAATTCGTCCATCAACAGTTCATCTAAGAACCATTTGGTCCAATAACCATTTGGTCAATCATCACTTCGTCCAATCATCATTTCGTCTATGACTATTTCGTTGATCTAATATCCATTCCATTTCAGTTCACTTTGCACAACTAGCATTCGTCCAATTAGACCAAATGTTATATGGACTAAATATCTATTCGACCAACTGGTTATTAGGCAAAATGGTGAGAGGAAGAATTTGCAATAAGACCATGTGGATAGTGGACGAACTGATGGTAGACAAATGATAGTAGACGAGTTGGCAATTGGAAGAATTGGCATTTAGACGAATTGGAAATAAACCATCAGGAGAGACCATGGGCTTACCCAGTTCGTATGAAATTGGCCCAATACTGCATAAATTGAATAGACATTGACTTCTCCTCATTGGTCTGCTCCCGCAAAACATCTGGTAAATCTTGATTTAGTCCCCAAGCGAACACGTATTGCAATTCTTCAGCGTGACCTGCTCCTAGCCATCCAGGTAGTCCTATGAATATTGACGAGGTAGGGTCATGTGTCATTTCATACCGGTAGACAGGGGCTCCTGTCTCCAACATGGCTCTCGACATTGCTTCTGTTGGACATGCAAACATCTAGAAATTAATGAATAAATTAGCAAATGAATAAACAAAAAAATGAATAAACAAGCGAATTTCGAAAAAAAATAGGTATATGATATGAATAACTATCTCCACCTACTAAAGTTTGGATAGCCAGGACAAAGTGTAACTTAATTTATTTGAAAAAAAAATCCTGTTCCTATCTTTTAAATTTTTTTAAATAAGCATACAATGCGTAATGAATTTCTTTAAAATAATTTAGTATCCCCAACCCCCTCCCCCTAGAAAATGACATTCACTCCTTACTTTCTTTCTACTATTGCATTTAACAAAAAGCTGTACTTTTAATCAAAATGAAAACATGTTCATTGCAATCCAATTCTAAAGTTCCCAGTACCTGATCCGTGTTTAAGTTTATAAACGCGTTGACTTGATTGGATGTAGAATCATCGGCCTGTGTCCAGTCAAGGTACCACTGTTCTACAGCTGTAGCAAACATCGGCGTGTAATAAAAGAGATAGTCGGGCAAGAGCTCGGTGAAGTCCTCTCGGGTCACCGTTGGAGGGATCTGTCTCAAGACATAACTAGGGTAAGCACGGAGAGTTATCAGGGTTCCTTCGTCTTCGTTTGTCCCAGTGAGCATCGGGACACTCTGAAATTCCTGACGTTTGAGGATTTCGACGGGCAGGTCGGGGATAAAAACCTGATCCACGACGGGGGTGAATAGCAGCTCGTTGGTAAGATACTTTAAAGTCAGCTGGTGGATGAAAATAAAGTATAATGATGAATAATCCAACTCAAATGTACGGAATCAATTAGGCATACAAACAGGATACACACAATATAAAGTCAGTCATTAAATGAGAATTCTAGATTATCACTTCGATAAAGACTGTAATTTAAAATCTACTTCATGTCAGCATTTTCTATTGTTCCTCCATCATTAGAAAGATTTCAAATCGTGTGTATTCCGATCAAATTCAAACCGCTGGGTCCCATAAAGTAAAAGTAATTTGTCGTTATTTCGGAGGTATATAACAATAAAAGTAATAAAGTACTCAAACTGTTTTAAGGAAGCAGATTACATAGAAATCCGTGACAGAGATTATTGATTTGTTTGATTTAATTCGGGCATTTGTCATACCTAGTTGAATGTCAATAATAGCAAAGTTTTTATCCTACAAATGAAAAATATTTCTTACGGATGCCTGAGCTTGTGTCAAAACAGGTTCATCTACATCTCTTAAACACTCGATTAGCAGTTCGCTGTCGATGTCAGTACAGTTGACTTGGTCCGCAATCTCTCTGGTAAAACCGACTTGACGGCCGATGTCCGTATCGACCGCCCAAGGACACAATGCATTACCACTCTGGAATGTCAAATAAAGCGGGACTTGTTCGAAAAAGTATACTTATCATGCATATACAACAAGCATTTAGCTCTTTAAATTTTGAAAACTTTTCATACAACTTGTGTGGTTGGACTCTCTAGTCAAACTTGCTTTGATTGCCAACATTTATGAATACCCGCAGTATTGCAACATTTCATTATCAAAGCATCCCTTTTAAACTATAAATAAGAACATTCAGCGTTCATACTACTTGGATATGAAAGCATTGGTTATGAAATCCTGACATAATCGAGATTAATCAGGTGTTTTCTTCTTGAAACAAACAAACAAAAAAATAAACAGAAATTGTCAGTCATACCTTGTTCTGTTATCGACGCATATGCAATTCAACACTATTACCTGTTGATTTTCTATGTTAGGGTTATTTTTTTTCCTTACCATGCTTCCTGTCTGTCATTTCTTCAATTTGAATACAAATTCTACAAAAATTATCATAAATCTTTAAATTGCGATTAATTCTAGAGGTATTTCTCATTGCTCACTGACCTGCATAATAGCTTGATGAAATAACCCAACACTAATTGGTGACATCAGATGAAGTCCAACGCTAGATGCCCCAGCACTTTCACCCATTATCGTCACCCTACTAGGATCACCACCAAATGCTGTGATTTTAGACGAGATATCATAAGGAAAGGTACATTATACTTCCTTGGAGATATTTCTTTAGTTGAATGGCAAATGGACCATTGACAAAGGTGAGGTTTTGGTCATAGAAACACATTAATGTTTCCAAGGATCTAAAAAGTGTGATAAAAGACGAGTAGTTTGCACATTGTGTTTACTATCATTGTTTATTAGAATTATACTTTTTTCAATCAAGCGATTTATTTGATACCGTAAGTCTTTTTCTGTAATTCACACTAGATAACATATGTGCAAATTTTGTGGGTTATGTTAATTATAGATGATTGTAATTGATAACTTACCAACAATATTATCTTGAACCCATTCTAGAGCCATCACCTGATCAAACATTCCATAGTTTCCCGGAGAAACGCTGTCACCTGCGTTAAATTGACATTTGATAAAAATGTAGATTTTGTTTTTACTGTGTTTAAGCTTTAAAAGATTTACCTCAATCATCCACCGTTTTCAATTTCGAATATTAAAAAAAAAAGAATCTGCGTATCAGAAACTCAACTTCGACTACAAATCCATAAGGGAACTGTCTTGACAAGACCTCAATGGTCTATTTAACAGCTGTACTTAATTTCAATGCACTATCTATACCAAGTTGTGTGTGCATATTATTTAATTGCTTTATTTTATTTTGAATTGCATGTTTTGTTTCAATGTGTTGCAATTTTTTTTTAATTGGAATTGAATAAAGTTGAACTGACCTGAATTATTAATTTCACCCTTATCTGGATTTCAAGATGTTTATTCAGTTCTATTTTCTATAGCTGATTACTCTTTAAGATTTGTAATGATACAGTTTTATAAATATGCCGAATATGACAACAACAATTATAATGATAATCACCACACACGCACTCACACAAATCTTCACGTTCTTTTGCTCCTCCTCATCATCTCTTCCCTACCTAGAACCTACCGGTTGTGAGAAAACCATATACACCTAGTCTGTAGTTGACGGTAACAAAGACGATGTCGGGAGCGAGTGCAATCATTGGAAGGGGTTCATAGAGGGTAGCAGAACCGGCACCTGTGGAATATCCACCGCCGTGAAACCAGACTACAACAGGTGCAGTAATAGGCTGCAAAAAAGATGAGTGGTAGAGGTAAATGTCCACCTAAAAATTATAATACTCAAATAAATCAAAATGAAGCAAAATATCTCACATTCAACCCAAAAAACACTCATCCATAACCTACCAAATTAGTTTTGAAAACCATCAAGTATGTTTTAAAAGCACCCACTGGGCACAAAAAAAAATGATTATTTTTTTTAATATAGTAAGAGACAAATGAATTGGGCGTGTACCTGACATTTTTTAAATTATTGTTTCATGTCATGACGAATTATAACACCGATCAGGTTGATTACATTAATCGACAATAAATAGACCATGAAAGCAAGAAATCCACTTGAATTCAAATTCTTAAACTTTAAGGTGTAATACATTTTGTTTAGAGACGAAACATGAAATAAGTTCATATAAGGATAATGGCATCACACGGAAAGGGCCACTGTAAATGTGACCTATATTCACTGAGTTGGTTATGGCTATAAAATCCTACCCGAGGAGAACTTGTGTGAACAGCAAGATATAAACAATCTTCATCGACGTCTCTTCCAATACCTGGGTTGCCAGGTATATCATCAAGCGGAGATGTCTGTGGACACTGTGGTCTGTCAGTTATTGCCAAATAGGTCCTACCTAGGTCACCTTTCTTAATAGGATTTTTTAATCTAAGTTCTCCCACCGGTGGTTCAGCAAACGGGATGCCTAGAAAGGCTTCCATCCTGGTGTCGACATTGAGGTATTGAGATTCATTGAATGGGATATAGATCCCTGTCAGCCTCGTGGTAGTTCCAGGGAGTGTGATTTGTGGTCTTTGTGCTTCACCCTGGCCCACCAGAAGACCTGATATAAACAACATGGAACAGGTAATCCGCATCAGAATCTCCATGGTATCTTCAATAAATATCGCTCTCTACGATGCGCTTTGTGTTCAGGAAACTTGCTCTCCTTGTCAATACATTTAGATGTGGGCTGAGTAGTATATTTTTCAAACTGCTTGAACATGCATGCTTCAAAATAAGAAACCAGAAGCCCGATGTTTTAGTCTTAATGATGTGATCTTTATGACCTCACTGGAGAGACTCAAACGCTGGTATGCACCATAAAGTATAGTGCTATAGGTTCCCGATTAAATACTTATTACATAATATCGAGCAGGGACTGGCGGACTTATATGAAAATCAAACACAGAAAGCAGGCTGTAATTATAATTGCTATCTTTTTTTTATTGTGGCCCTATTCTAATCAGTTACCTCGTGTGGTTTAACCAGACGATATTAGTCTCTATATTGTATATCCTTTGTGAAACACCTCGCACACGTTGGTATTTGAGTTGTGTAAGAGGGAAAACTAAACCGTCAATGTTCGCAGATCTTAAACTTAGAGAACGAGTAATGAAAGATCAAATCTAAATATCTGAAATCATAAAGATTTAATTAATCACTGACAATGCATTTATTTGGTTTGAATTCCAAAGAAATGTTACAGTATTAATAATTCATCTAAGCGTCTACTTATTATGAATTGGAGAAGTCTTAATGTGTTCTTCGCGTCAAACTCAACCAAGATGGTTTCGTGTTTCATTATCTCTAATGATAGGACTTCTGGCATTTAGACTTTATGCCAACAAATCTCAGTGATACAAGGGAAGGCGTGTGCCATTTGATCACGTGTATCTATATAGCTTGTTTTCAAACAAAGAGAGGTCGTCAAACGATATCTTCTTAGAGTAAGCAAATTTGATGGAACCAAACTTACTTGATATATCGAGATTCCTTGAGTCACGTAATGATTTTTTGACTTTTGAAAGATAGCTCGTCGAAGAATGATTCAACAGACATGAAATGTATTTTGCACCGACAATCAGAGATTAGCATAGTGATCAAGTTGAAAGATCTATAACAGTTTTATTCCAACAGGATGGATAAAGTACAACTTTTTAGTTTCTCAGTGAATATTGTAATACTGATTGCAGGACATGCACGGGGTCAAGGGCCACAGATTACCCTTCCTGGACCATCAAATACTGTCCTTCGAGGAACTTACGTAACTTTTAATGAATCGGAGTATCTTAATGTGGATATTACCATCGAGGCTTTCCTGGGTATACCGTATGCTGAACCACCTGTAGGAGACCTACGGTTCAGAAACCCAGTCAAGAAAGGAGATCTTGGAATGTTTTATCTGGCAGACAGGGATAGGTCGACTTGTGCTCAAGTGAATGGAGGTGAAAATGAAGATTGTCTCTATCTTGGAGTGCATACATCGTCACCTCGGGTAAAGCCTTCTCGATTAATACACGTTCAAATTCACTGACACTGAAACAGATGATTTCCTAAGTTGTCAAAGTGATGTATTATGATAAAAGAATATGAATATTTAGCTTCGTGTTCATCGATATTATCCATTGCTATATTTAATTCATGTTATATTATGTAATGGAGTGGATTCAGTTGTAGAGCTTATATTATTAATATTAAAGTATTTTATGTAAATATACCCATTAACCATGACAATAAATTAGAAAAGAGTAAAAACAAAGCACGCATCTTCTATAAACTTGTTTTATGTCTAAAACAATAGAATATGAAAGTGTAGAATAACTTTAAAACAAAGTTAAAATCACCCTGATGTGGAATGAATGGATTTTTTCCAATTATCTGAAGATATATTTCTGAGTTCGTTTTCAAAGAATGATGGTCGAAATGGGATCTTATACACTTTAAAGGATAATATTGATAAGGTATCTAAGGAAAACCATTCGGACTTTAGCTGATTATATATATATATATTTTATTTATTTATTCACGTCCATTAAAAAACATTGAGCATACAAAAACATCAAAAATACATTAAAAAAACAAGGAAACAAAGACACATAGCAAGATGCAAGTAAGATTTTAAAAAGGGTTCAGATTATATAAGGATAATTACAGTACATGCATAAACAATGAACATGAAATGGGAAGCTGCAAAAGAACAAAGCAAAGTTCTGTCGAGGCAGTCCCTATGGACAGTAAAATGTAAAATTCAAGACTTGTACTGATAATATAAACATATAATAATTAGGAAATATGATGGGATAAGTTCAATTAAGATGTTTGATGGTTTAAAAGAAAGTTTTTTAACTTGGATTTAAAGGAATTTAAATATGAGATCTGTTTGATGTTACGGGGAAGAGAATTCCAAATGCAAGGTCCTTTGAATTTAAAAGAAAAGGAAGATGCTGCATTTTTATATTCTTCAACATAATAATTTTCAGGATTTCTAGTGTTTTAACTGTGCATCAATATTTTACTTTTGATCATTGAGGCAAGATTATACGGCACTTTATTTTGTTTATGTTTAAAAACCATAAATGCTACAAAATATTGATTCAATCGATATACATTTAGGAAATTAAGTTTTTTTAAAGTGGTTTTGAGGGAGCATTAAAATCAGACATGCAACATATTCCAACAATCTTCTTTTGTAATTTGAATAATCCAAGGAGACTTGTGCAGGCGCGGATCTGGGAGGGGCCGAGCCGGCCCCGGCCCCCCCCCCTATTTTTTTGGCAACCTGCAGAAAAAAGTGTACTCTTTATCTTAATAGTTACTACGAAAAACAGAAAGAAAAGAGGTATTATACCCATAATATGCAATTTACAGCCTCGTAACGGCCGGCCCGACCCCGAAAGGAAACAAGAAAAAGATGAGGGAAAGAATTGAAAACTAGACTTTATATAAAAATTTTCGCTCGCGCTCGCATTGCCTGTGTAATGAATCCCATTTAAAAGGATTAAATGACACTTCATATATCTAATTCTGAAATCAATTTGCACACAGTATTTTAGCTCGCACATTAGGCTTTCATTATTTTGTTTGATTTACACAAATTGTTATATCAACATTTTCAGCTCGCGCTGCGCGCTCGCATTGCTTGATTTGTGAGATACCTATCCTGTTTGTAAATTCTTTCCAAAATTTGTCAAAATGCTTCTTTATTATGTCAGTTTATTAAAGAATTAAGCTCGTGCTTCGCGCTCGCATTTAATTGTTTGAGACACACAGCTTGTTGTTTATTTAAATAAAAACGCGCTTAGACTGGACATCCAGTTTTCAGGTCGGAATATCAAAACTTTTGAGCTCGCGCTTCGCACTCTCATTATTTAATTGGTGATACTTGTATCCTCTTCATTAATCATAAAAAACAGTCCTAACTGAGTCCCTTTTCAGGTTACTATAATAAAATTTCGGCTCGCGCTTCGCGCTCGCATTGTTTAGTTGGATACTTATCTTTGTTCATGATTATAAAAACTGCTCAGAATCTTCAGTTCTAAGGACATGAAATATCAAAGAATTTTAGCTCGCCCTTCGCGCTCGCGTTATATATCAAGACCACATGGGATACCTTATCTTGTTAATAACAAAATAATAAAAACTAACATATACTTAAGACTTCAGTCTTTAGTTAGGACTACCCCCCCAAAAAAAAAATCAGATTATAGCGGCCAATCGAGAAAAATGTTGATGAAAATATTTTTCGCCCCCCCCCCCCTATTGGCGAAAGCTGGATCCGCCCCTGTTGTGGGATATGTGTTCGCCCAGACTATTATTACTTTCGTATGAGGTATGCAAAAAGAAAACACATCATTGGGCATATACATTAGTAATATTCGGCCAAAGTCAATAAAATGTAAGCGTGAAATCTGAATGTAAAGTTGAATAATTCTTATACACATTGATGATATTACTATGAACGTTTCAGCCTAGAAATGCATCTGTCATGGTGTGGTTACATGGAGGTGCGTTCACACTGGGAGGAGGTTCGTGGACAGCTTACGACCCTTATCCTCTTATTGCTATCTCACCTGACCTCATTGTCGTCAATATCAATTACCGCCTTGGTGTGCTTGGCTTTCTTACAACAGGTAAATATATATCACAATACATTATAACGATGCTAATATGCGCAGGACATTTGAATAACATAGAATTATTCATTTCAGAGCTATTTTTTTTTAATTTGCAACATATTTTTAAGTAATAGTTAATTTCTTATCACATTTATGCTTTATCTCAAATGATGTCACTGTGTCATATCCTCGTACATCAGGAGAAAGAAACATTTATTCATCTTTTGTAATCATCCATAGGGATTTACATTAGTCTTCGTGTATTTTGTCATACCCATCCTCGCCATAAGTAATTTTTAATGGGTTAATTCACACATGAACATAGTATCGGGGCCCTTTGGCAGAAAAATAAATTCCGAACACAAGCCCCGAATACGAACTTCTTATTTGTGACTCGTCATACCTAAATGAGAGACAAGTCGGAATTTTTCAAATCCGATTTTTTTCGTGATTATTATTTCCCATTTCTTTACCTTTAATTTGATATATCACTCGACCCTTAAGAGTAAATATTAGTGGAGATATTAGCCTTAGAATGCAAGAAGAATCGGGCTCTTGAAAATAAAAATCAAGAGAAAAACGCCTTCGAAGTTTGACTTCCGTTAAATCTATTTTGCCACCGCCGCGCCGAGCTAACCGAAATGCCCTAGTAATCGCTTGCCAAAAAAGGCGAAACGATTAACCAATGAGGAGGCTGCATTGAGAACAATAGTCAACTTGCAAGTAATGCGCGACTGCAAGACGAACGTTCCATGTCAATCAGTTATCTTCTACACATCATTGGTTAAACCGGGGTTTTATAATAATCTTCGTGAAATAAAAAGAATGTCATGATCTCCCTTATTAGTGAAATAAAAGGCGGGATAAAAGGTTGGCCCTAAAACCATGGAGGAGGGAGTATTCCAATGATTTTCATTGTGCCATCGGCTTGTTTGAATATCGATGGTGTTTACTCTCACCCGGACTCTTGACATGTAATCTATCAAGCGAGTCATTAAGACCTGAACTTAAACCGCATGGTCTAAAAAAAACTATCCCTTGTAAAATGGTACGATGGGCCTTCAAAATAATTCAAGTTATATAATGTTTTATTTTCATTTCTAGTTATGTTTTGATTGCATCTCTTTGTGTAACTGGTCTCTAATATATAAGTTTAAAATGTTTATCGGTGATTAGTTCATTGAAATGAAAAGGCCAATACTTTCCGTTTATGTGTTATGGATTAATTTGTTCAATTTACTCAGGCGACGACGCCTCAGTCGGTAACTTTGGAATGCATGATCAAGTGATGGCTCTCCAGTGGGTGCAAGAAAACATTGCAGGTAAATATATTTCTCATCATTCGTATTTTACAACCTTTTACAGTTGAAAATAACGGAAGGTGTAATTCAACTTGTACCTATAAGACATATATTTTTCCGGGGGAGAATGAAGTCGGAATACTTCCTCACAACAGGGACGACCAATAAAAGAAAATTACTCTAAGAATACTTGCGACGAGTGAGTTTCAAGCTTTTTTTACACTTTCATCGGCCAAAAACTAAACTATATTGACTTATTTATGTTAAGGGATTTTTTTAGATAATCGATGTCTCGGACATTATGTTTTGTTAACATGGCTAGTAAGAAGCATCGATTGCAAATAACTATAATACTAAATATATTCATTGACAAAATGACATCAGTATACAGAAATAAGATAAGATTGTATAATTTTATAGTTGCTGAATCCCATTTTTGCATTTACGTATACTAAACAATATATGTTTCCCATACTTGTCGATTTTTTTCTGCAAGTGAGCTCTTACTCATTCAACAATATGGCATGCAAACTCATGTACTTCCTGCAGTAAAAATGATGCATGTAATTCGAAACGGTATTAATTAGCTTATATCTGTCATTAAACTAACATCGGGCCTACTTATGATAGACACACTCCGTTGTAAAGAAAAAAAAAGATTTTATCTCTACTAAAAAAGAAATTACGAGGCTAATTACACTTATTTATCATGGTGTTATCATATCGTGTAAACAGCGTTTGGTGGTGATCCTAGGAGGGTGACGATCATGGGAGAGAGCGCCGGCGCCGCCAGCGTAGGTCTTCATCTTTTATCCCCTCTTTCCCAGGGACTTTTCCGCCACGCCATAATGGAGGTAAATAAAGCTGTGTCACCCAGATTTTTTTTCGTGATTCTGTTGATTAAAGTGCAAAATTGATTAGCTAATCTTATCAATGTTGCACTTTAATCAAAAGCTTGATTCGTTTTGTAAGTTTGTGTTTATCCCCGCTTTTAAAGTTGATTTAATTCTGAACGTAAATCATAAATATATAAATTCTTAATAGATAAAAAATAAAAAATCAGAGAAATATTTCTAAAAGAAAGTAAGGTGATAAATAAAAAAAAAACAAAGAAAATAAAAAAATAATAAGAGAGTACACACGTTAATTATGCCATGATGAGCGGAGATGCCAGACGCCATTATCAGTTTGTTCCATTATTGTTCTTGATTAGATTAGAATATTGTATGAGTATTGCAGTAAATTTATTTGTTTGGTTTTGAAAATTTTTGTATTTGTAAATATATTTCAATTCAGATTGATCTTTTCTATTAATTGTAGAGTGGAAACGCCCTATGTCCATGGGCAGTTGATACCAACATCACAAGGCAGGTCGGTTTCACAAAAGAGATTGCAGACAGGGTCAATTGTTCTACTACCGACAACGAAGACCTGGTTGAATGCTTGAGAAATACCGATGTTATTGTCCTGTTGAGAACACAGGCACTTGTAAGTTCATAAAAGTTTATAAAACAGTGCGTGTTTCACAAAGACATAAAGATCAACTGTAATTGCCATTAACCACTAATTACTGTAGTTGTATTAACCACTCTGCGAATATGCAAAGTAAATAAAGATATGAAATTTTAGTTTTTTCAACGATTATAAGCGCACTCGTTTGTTAATAGCAATAATCAATAAAATATTTTCATTTATATGGAAGCTTAAAAGTGCCACCCAGATGTTCAGATAACCATCTTGTCATGTCTACATCCTGTGTGAGAGATGATCAGATGACAAAATCTCGGATCTCGTCATGTCTACATCCTGTGGGAGAGATGATCAGATGACAAGATCTCGGATCTCGTCATGTCTACATCCTGTGAAAGAGATGGTCAGATGACAAGATCTCGGATCTCGTCATGTCACATCTTTTAGAAGAGATGACCAGATGACAAGATCTCGGATCTCGTCATGTCACATCTTTTAGAAGAGATGATCAGATGACAAGTTCTCGGATCTCGTCATGTCACATCTTTTAGAAGAGATGATCAGATGACAATATTTCGGATCTTGTCATGTCTACATCCTGTGGGGGAGATGACGAGTTCTAAGGTCACGTCATCTTATCATCTCTCCCACAGGATGTAGACATGACGAGATCCGAGATATTGTCATCTGATCATCTATCCCATCGGATGTAGGCATCATCGACAAGATCCGATATTTCGCAATGTCATCATTTTCCCTATGTGATGTAGACATGACGAGATAATCTGAACATCTGGGTGGCACCTTTAAGCTTACATACATTTATTTTTAAGACTTGAGTGTGTTTTTGGTGAACCAAACATCGTATTTTTTATACATGCATTTAAAAACAAATGTACTGTCAGGTTATTGATGTTACTGAAGCCTCTGATTCCCAATTTTATCTTCGACTCCGGTCTTCCACTCTGCAGTTGGTTGGACAAAATCTATTCAATGAACTCCTCTTCGTTCCAGTGGTTGACGGATCATTCCTCCCTGATATTCCTATTGACATGATCAAACGAGAGGAATTCCACAAAGTACCAACCCTACTAGGTACGAATGAAGACGAAGGGACTCTTATAGCACTCCGAGCTTATCCCATATACTTGAGAAGGACGGATCCACCTACTATGACCATCCAGGAATTCAGAGAATCTTTACCAAATTACCTATATTATTACACACCCATGCTTGCGTCTGCTGTGGAGCAATGGTACATTGACTGGAGTTTGGCGGATAACTCGTCAGCTGATCAGCTTGAAGCTTTTGTTCGTTTGAACACCGATCAGGTACGATTTATGTCATCGACGAACGAGTAGGCCTAGGCCTACCAATAATGACAATGGTGCAGTATGATTATGAGTCGGTACAACGATTTTTCTATTATCAAAATATCTACCAATACTCTTTCACCAACTGTCAATGCGATGGATAGGCCTACTAACAAAATGATTGTACCAAGAAGGGTATCAGCATTAGATAGCAAGTTGTTGTGCCACTTGACGCTCACTTGACGCTTGTAGACCCAAATATCATTGCTACATACATTTTCTACAGTCCTTTTATTGTAGTTTTCTTATTTTCCCTCGGGGAGGGGGTGCTAGAGCTATTACTGTTTTTAAGTCATTATCTTGAAAATCAATTTTCTTTTAAGGTATTTTCGTGTTCGACTGAAATAATGGCCCGTGCTTTGGAAGGAAGTCAAGCCATTGTATACCGGTACGAGATGACCCATGATCCATCTCGTTCAATCTGGGGTGACAAACCCGGTTGGATGAGGGCAGGACATGGTGAAGAAGTTCAGTATGTCTTCGGTTGGGGTATCAAAAGCAGACGTAACCAGCCTCAGACACACGAAGAGAAACTTATGTCAATACAGGTTATGCAATATTGGACGAATTTTATCCAGAATGGGTAAGAAATTTGTGAAATTATTACTTTTTTAGTTTATGATTTGATTTCAGCATAAGACGTTCTTTGTTGTTAACATAAATCAATACGGGCCATAAGGTCGTAAATGACTATCATCATGATCGGTAAATGTCGGACCAACTAACTTGGCAGACAAAGGAATACCAATTATGTTAGTACAGGGAATGTCACATCTTAACCAGATTTAGCCAGCTTGTGTCAACATGAATTATAGCAAGTCATTTGATCATTCCAGTTTATCATTTCTGTCAGAATTCAAATCTTTTAGAAATCGAATTCTTGATATCCAAAGTACATTGATATCCAGAAATCATTGTGTGTTGTTAACAAATGGCAAAGAATAGATGATAAAATAAGTCTAAAAGGTCCAGAATGTGACGTACCCCCGATGCGACAGAACATTTAATGCTTTTATATCATTATGTTTACTTTCAGTGACCCAAACGACCCCGCCCCAACAAACAATCTTCCATTCTGGCCAAGATACACAATTCCTGATCAAGAATACAAGAAATTATCACTGAGCATGGATAATGGTCGAGCTATGAGAATGGACTCTTGTTCATTCTGGATGAACTACGCTCCTACCTTGTACAATCAAGGTAAAACTGAAATTTTCTGTATTGATTCATTAGTTCCATTCTATTATGCTAATTCCGTATCGAAAATTCACTTGTGACACTATTACACTATAATGTTTCACTACATCATGTGATAACATCCCGCTGGAACATAAACTAATTGATTTCATTGATTTAGATCATTGTGGTATAGTTGGTGGAGGGGCTTGGGGAGTTTGCCCCTAAATGATTCATGACCAAGACAAAATGGAGAAAAAGGGCAAATTTGTAGAAATATTGCCACTATGCACCATGTCTAGTCCCCTCAAAATTATAGGATCATTAGTCTACTGACTCAGACCCGGAATCATTAACAATATGTTCCTATGCTAATTGACCAAGTTTTCGATCATGATAACATTGGGCCTACTGGATTTGAATATATTAAATTATTTTTCTCTTAAGTAAAAGCTTATATCTAGGCGGAAAATAATTTTATGAAAACTGTGACATTTCTGTTTTCTTTTCAGATAGCCCCGAAGATATGTATCAAGAGTGGAAACAAGATTATGAACATTGGAGAGACGTTGATATGGTCGAATGGAATGAAGTATTCAATGATTACGTCAATGACTGCAATGCTCCGTGAATTCAATTTCTAGATGTATAATATCTCATGACAGGTTCGCTGTGGTTGTCTCATCATGTCAAAGTAGTTTATCATTTTATCTTATATTTATGTTAATGAGATCCTAGTTTTACTTTAGATAGCACAGTTATCTGTTAATGACGTGCCATAGAGTCTCGTTTAGCCCTGATCATAGAATATGAAGTCCAGGGGCGGATCCAGGATTTTCAAAAAAAAGGGGGGGGGGTCTTCATTTGGGTATGTCCGACATTTTCTACTCAAATGGAGGAAGGACCAAAATGTACCCTACCTGGATCCACCACTGACGCCAGTGGTGGATGAAGAGAACAATGGTAGGCGTAGCTTAAATCAAGATTTCCCAGAGCTATCTGCCCTTTGGAAAAATTGGTGATGCCGAAAAAAAATGTCTCTGCCGGGAATCGAACCCGGGCGCCCAGCTTTGAACGGTTTGAACGCCGGTGCCTACCATTGTTCTCTCCATCCATTTCTTTCACATGATATTTGAATAAAAGAGTTGCCAAAGCTGTTGTTCATGTAAAATTTCACACATTTGTATACTTTCACCCATATTTGTACTATATCAACGCAAGCTTTGATCCAGCTGAGGCATGGCGGCTTGTCAGTGCTCAAAACCCACCTACATCAGACAAAAGGAAATTATAATTGTATAGTGTCGAAAATCTGTCTATCTGACGGTCAATCGGATCGGGGTCGCCCTAGCCACTAACCTCTCTCTGTGGTCTAGTGGTTAAGGCACTGGCGTTTAAAGCTGGGGGCCCGGGTTCGGTTCCCGGCAGAGATATATTCGGTGATAGCTCATACAGGCGTATGAGCCGATGTGCTGTGTACAGTACTAGTATGTTCATTTTAATAGGCCTACATCGTGCATTGGACAACAGTAAACTAATGAAATAATGATATACACGTCCTCTGTACCCAGGAAAGCCACTCAACAAAACAACTGTTTCAACAAACCCCGCGAATTTTAGTTTATCGTCTGACACATCGTGGATCAAACCCACAACGTCCAATTTATGACGCGAGTGAGCATGCCCAAGATCGCTTTATGACATAGGGTATATAACTCGGGGGGGGGGGGGTAAAGTCCCTTCTTAAACACATTTTCTTTTGTTGTTACCCTCCTTTTGTCCGAAGTCTCTTTCATTGCATTCATTACCTCATATTAGTATTTCTTTTGTTTTAATAGGTCGCCATCTGCTTCAAGCTATTAGCTTGTACGGCGGTCCTTATACATTTCCACCATGCTTTATTCTGAAGTAGAAAAATCAAAACATGTAGTATAAGCGTGGTAAATAGATCATTTTTGTTTCTGAATTGTTTTGCTATTTGTTCATTTGAATCTATTTTTTTTAAGTTTAATGCTAATGTGAAAATAAACACAAAATATCAACCAACAACAAAGAAGGAGGCAGTTTTTACAATCGTGGTACTTTAAAATGTATGTATATCTATATATTTCATTTACCTACAGGTCTTATTTAGTATACCTCTACATCAGGGGCGTCGATCCACGTTTCGGATGGAGGGGGTAACACATAGTATTGCATATTATGAATGATGTAAGTCGTCATAGGGGCGGAAGAATCTAGATACGCTTCCTCCCAAAGTGTACACTGGTGGCGATCCCACCTCCCCAATCGACGCCTCTCACTCACCTTGCCCTTTAAACCTCATAATGAAAATAGAAACTTTGTTTTGTTGTACTTCTATTTTTGACACTGATTTATTTACCGAAGGAGATATAGCTAGAAGATTTTCACGGCGACTCAATCAGTAATCTTTAGTTTAATTGTATACCTTGCCTCAGATAGGTTTGTTATCAAGATAACGACATTGCATAATTATCTATCTGCTTCGAGCAAGGAAAACATTTTTTCTTCTAATATATCATGAAATTCATTCAGTTATCAAAACCAAAACCCAAAGATGGCAGTTGACCTACCGATGACGTACTTTATATGATTTTTAGAAGTTAAGTCATTGTATAAAGGAGGTAAATTTGCAAGCATTACAAATAGTCGAGCAAGATTCAAATCTAAATATTTAAAATGTCTATCATTGCCAAACATCCATAGCAAATATTTCCGGAAGAGATTTAAGAAAACCAACATCTATAGTGATAAAGAATCGAAGAGGTAGGATGACAATTCTGCCGAATGTACAAGAATATTTGACAATAAGATTTTTAAAAAACATATGAATATACATGTAAATATAAAAATAATTTTGCAATTATATAATATCTCGTCTAAGACAAAATAAATATACTTTTTTCGACCTGTTAAAGAACTACTGTAGCAGTAAATTGATCTATAAAACTTTAAAGAGCGTTTTTACTTTGTAGCATCATAATACTGTATGATCAAATGCACCTTTCTGGGTTTGGAATCTGCATTAATTAGGCTATACACTGAGACATCACTATTCAAGGTAAAGTTCTGGCATACTGCCATGGAAGAACTTGGAGAAGGTGCACATTATTTTGAAGGAGGTTCCACCAGCCTGGTCTAACGATTTCATGGAAAGTGGAATGGATAGACCCATATGGAAGGAAACGTGGAGCTCTTGTGGGTTAACCACTAGAACTGCTACCAATAATATATATAAAAAAAACAATATTAATTCCACCCATTCCTCTTTCTATTATAATTTTTCTTCTGTATTTCGAATCTAGAGTGGATGCTGTAATTACTGCTAATTCAATGAGTCATTGGAAATAATGTTTTAGGCGAGTTATTTCAAATTGTTCCGAAAACTTGTTTTGCGTATCCCATGAGTTAGATTGTATTTAAAAAGAAAAATCATGGTCGATATTGTGAGAAATATAAAACACCTTTCAAACGAATATTTGACGGATCAAATAAAATAATTCTACTCTTTGACGATTTTCTTAGAAGGTGAAAATGAACACAGCGACAGAAAGATATCACTCGTGCAATCACCTCCTGGAAATCTCATTTCCTTAGCTAACAGTGGTACCGATGATCCATCTCCTTTGCTGAGTTCAACTATGAGATCTGGATCGAGGGACATTCCACCTTCGTCCTGGTTGACATTAATCATGACCAGTGATGAACCATTCCTATCAAAAGAGATATGAAATGATGAGATCATTGTTAACACAGATTCATTTTAGTTGGCCTATACATTTCAATGTGAATGGGAATATGACTATATCCTGATGGTGATTTTCTTATAATTGTCATGTTTTACAATTACAATTTCCATGGTACATCAAGAAGAGATCAGTGAGAAACAACAATTGGAGATAAACATAGACGTTGATCCGAACAGGGGGGGGGGGTCGGGGGCTGGGCCCTCCCCCGTGAAAATCTTGGGGCAAAACATATCGATTTGCATCCCCAATGCAATACAACTTGAAAAGTTTATGATATGCAATGCCAAAATATTTCTTTGAATATTTGAAATTATCATAGAACCGTTAAACTTGGCAAACGAATAATATGAAACATAAGAAAAGAAGTGGCGTGAAAAATTGACGTTTTCACTTTTGCCCCCCTCCCCATCTGAAATGTGGATCAAGGTCCATGGGCCCTGGTTATCTTTTATATCAAGATTGTTTAGGTTTAATAGCGTTGTATTCTGGTGATTACAAATAAGAGAACGTGGGTTGTCAATATTTTGTTTAAAAAAACCCCCAGAAACAGAGAGAAAGGAGGTCGAGGATCCACAGCATATATATTGCGCAATATTTCAGCTAAACATTCATAGGCGCAGGTTCACCAAATGAAGCTAATCTGCTGAAATAATGGTGTAAGAGAAAATGAGAGTGGGCAACAGAAAATAGAGAATAACAGAGAAACATACTTGACTGTGTCAGGATATATCTCAGCATCCCATTGGCTAAACAACGATGTCGTCACGAAGAGACGTCCTCCATCTAAACTCAGCGTCATGTTATTAGGGCCACCATAGATTGTTCGACCTTTGTCAGAATTCGCATTCATGTCATGATCCCCGCCAATACGGACCTGTAAGTATGGCAATTTTATTGATTTTCAGATATCAGGTGGGAAGAGGAGACTGTTATACACATTTTGCTCTACAGATGGGACAATGATCGATTTACGTGGCTGCAAGGGATGCACCCCTCACCCCCCCCCCCCATCCGCCCTCAAAACAAAATAAACCACGAAATGTGTGAAAATGGGTATAAATACATGAATTGAAAATTTTGACTGACCTGTCCAACCAATTTGGGGTTGTCCGTATCTGTGACATCATATTGACATACCTCCCCGTACATCCAGTTACTGCAGTACAAGAACCGGTCATCTAGTGATAGCACCAAGTCTGACGTAACAGCTATTGATAAAATAGTGGAAATGTGTGAATGGGAGGATAATATTCATTAGTTGATCATTCAAAAGTGCTTTAAAAATCACGATTATAACAACTAAAATTTATTGCTACATATATGAATATTCATTGCAAGCAGTACTTTACCTGGTAGGGATTTACAGCCATCACGTGAAAACTCCCCAGGGGTTAAACTGATAACTTTCTTAGCACCCCACTTGTCATCCTAAGAAAAAGGACAAGGATAATAATTATGTAAAGATTACAGTGCCAATTCCTTACGATGCTCCAAAGAATCATATTGAACAATAAACTAGACTTTTATGTAATTGTTCTCCTATTTAGGAAATTGTATGTCTTGATACAAAAGCTTAAAGTGAATTTCGAATGATGTATTGTTTACTAAAGTCAGTCCATGAATGATCTCTCTAAAACAGAGTGTCCACTTCTTTGCCAACACGCGATTTATGACATTTCTAATTTAGGTTGGACTCTCCTGAAAATTTAAACTACAATCAACTGAAAGCGATTAACAAAATTACTAAATATAATCCACTCACACTCGTTTTGAAGAATTTGTAAATGGTATTTCCTGTAGCAGACGATACAAAACCGACACTCTTCTCTGCATCGTGAAGAAATCTTACTGCTAGTGGAACAGCGCCATCTACGCCAAGGTCAATCGCCTGAATCACAGTTCGCTTCTCAAAGTCCCAAACATGAATGCTTCGACTTGCAGAAGCTGTAAGTCAAAAATATACAATGACCATGATCACGGGCGTATCGATGAGGAGCTTGGATGGGGGCACGACCAAAGGGGAAGGGAAAGGTAAAGGGTGAAATATAACAATATTTCATTATAAAATGAAAATTTGATTTTCATTTCAAAATGGTTAAAAATTTTCGTCGCTCGCAACTCTAAAGATATTTTGCTCCACTATACCTAAAACATTTTTGCCCCCTCAAATGTTTGACTCATTACGGCAGTGAAAATAATAATCGTATGAAAAATCGAGTAAATGCCAAGAGCATGTGATCATTGGAACCTTTATGTCGTCGATCGCCCCTTTCACGCCCAATCTGTATTCTGTGAGAGAATAGCTCCATGTCAATCAAAACAAAAATATTTTGCCTCCAAACTTTAAACATATATGAACTCTAAAAATGCTCTTAAATCAAGTTTCGAAAAGAAACATAATTATATCAATATAAACTGTTCGTTGCACGGAAGCTATGTCTGGATCCATCATTGTCAGTGGTCTCGATAGCATGAGAGTTTGATATTTTGAGAACCGTAAATCTGTAATGAAGAGCCCCCCAAAAAATCGGGTCCCTCTTCAATAAAAGGTACTATTTGCCTTCCAACTGTATCTTCAATAGAATCATTGATTGCATGAGCATCATTACAATGGTACTAGTGGATGGCCAAAAACTGTAATAGTAACTTTCAAACAACAGGGGCCGTTTCATAAAGCTGTTCGTAAGTATGACTTTAAGAACGACCGGTGATTCTTTCTTGTGGTAAATCATGTTCACCTTAATGTTCATTGGTGATTATGTAGCGCGTAAGAAAGGTTCTTCACTTGTCGTTCTAAAAGTCGCTCTTAATACGAACAGCTCTATGAAACACCCACCTGGCCCATGATTTCAGGTGCATATACCTTGGCTAATGGCGTCTTTGATCGATGTTTGTCCATTGAAGATATCACGACGCCCCCATCCGGTACTGCTGATGATTACATTGTGTGTTAGAAGCTGATACCAAAAATCATAGGAGACGACATTAGAATCATGGCCACTGTCCCAACGCTCTTTTACATCAAGATCATCACCCTCCAGTACTATGAATCCACCTATACATACAACCACATCAAAATACAGCATCGAGGATGGATATTTGAGGTCAAACTGACATGTTTATATATCATTCATTGATATCAATCATTACCTGATAAATATTTACTCATCAGCCAATCAGGCGGTTTTCACAATTTTCAATAAATTCGTTCTTGTTTGTACTCATTCACATCCATAGCTACTTATGTGTTATGTGTCAATAACTGGTAGAACAAATATATCAATCATAACTATGCATAGGCTGATACAAAGCACGATAATGGTCAACTGAACTGTTATAATCCACATTAACTGTCGATCGGTTCATTATCAGTAAAACTGTTTCGAATTGATTACATCATAATATTACATAATTTGCATTAATTTTTTCAATCAAGCTTATAACTATTAATAGCCGTCATTAGTGCGGCCCAGGAAGCTCTTGGGCCTTTCTGCTGGCTGATATTGTTCAAAATTGATACTCATTTGCACATAAAACACCCCCAACAATGCTTGGTCGGTTTCTCTCGCGTATATGCAAATTTGAACATAATTTATTTTACTGGGAAAATGCCAGCGTACGCCTATATACGTTGTCACATTTTAAAATCAGACCATATAATTCATGTTATGTTTCATATAGACATGTCGGCCTATATTTTTTATCATATCGCAATGTATAGGCCCTCATTAGTATAGTTTGCCAGGCAATACCTTTGTCGCATGTATCTTGTCCATTGTCATGTGCGCTGACCATCACTTGCCCGAAACCTAAGCAATGGCTTGTCATTGGACTAGTTAATCCAGATCTCTCCCGGATCAATTCATCTTCTATTATCTGTAAAATCAACATTTATAAATCAAACTACATGAAATACATAATTTTGTTAGGCCTATATAAAGTTTCTATACTATTTCTTGCTTCAGCTTTTACTTTGCAGTCCTTCGTTATTGTGTAACATACGAAATCTATTTCTTTATTATTCATTATAGATTCGAGATTTTGATATGTCAGTCAATATATAAAAGGGGATGATATCATGGAGGTTTTCCAAATTATTTTGCAAGAATACAGTTGTGGAATTCAGATTCAGATTTTATTTCCAACAGAAATTACATAAATAATGACACTAATTATTTTCATACATTTATAACAAATATTTACGATACAAATCATTGACATTATAATTATGTTCAACAACATCAATAATAATTAACATATAAAGATACATACAAAATATGGTACATTTTGTAGACGAAATAAAGACAAAATAAAGCCATCTATGGAACGCTAAACACACCCTTAAACGTCATTAATTTACAAAAAAAACGTTTTCTGAAAAGTTGTAGATTGTTGAATAAGGCCAGAAGCCATAAGATGGAATGCTCAACACACCCTTAAACGTCATTGATTTAGCAATAACGTTTTTGGATATAATTATGTTGTAGATTGTTGATTAAGGCCAGAAGCCATAAAATGGAATGCTCAACACACCCTTAAATGTCATTAATTTAGAAATAACGTTTGTGGATATGTTGTAGATTGTTGAACAAGGCCAGAAGCCATAAGATGGAAAGTTCAACACACCCTTAAACGTCATTAATCTAGAAATAACGGTTTGGAAAATGTTAGGAATAACTAGAGTTCGAACGGTTCGGAAACCTACGTAAATACTCTGATTAAAAAACACTCGAAATGAAAAGGGTTTTTTTAAGGGGGTGCCATGAACCTGCTGATTACACATCAGTTTGAAACTGAATATTTGGCTTCTTGAATTGGATCCAACGAAACCAAAAGTTGCGGCCTTCTTGATCGGTTCATCAGTGTAACCAAGCTACGTTCAACAAAAGGAATGGATATTGTCTCTTAGTAATATTATGAGATGTCAGGAATATCTGATAGTAGTCACTGACTGATTTTTTTTAAGCGAAACAGTGAAGTATTAAGGGGCTTTCGAAATTGCTCGTGTGACCTTACACGATTGGTCACAATATACAGTATTATCGCAACAGTGATAAGCAGTCGAGCCACCACACTGTAAAAATTGCGGTGTTAAAATGACACCAACTGGTGTTAATAGAGGACCACACCCTGAGGTGTTCAAATTACACCCTAGAGATTAAACATAACACTAAAGAGTGTAAATATAACAACAAAGGGTGTGGTAATAGCACCTATAGGTGTAAAACTAACACCACGGATTTAACACCGGTGTAAAATAACTGGTGTGGTCCTCTATGTACCCCGGTTAACACCACAGTTTTTGCTGTGCAATATCAATTGACGAGGCTTTATACCTTTTTAATAGCGGGAGCTCTTGGGTTAGTAGCTAAATCGATGATGTATATCCTGGATGATCGCAGACACGTGACAACTAACATCCCATGACTTGCACTTTCATCTTCACCATAGCAACTCATACAAGTATTCCAGCCAAGACGAGATATCTCATCACCTATATGAGGCATAAGAAGCCGATGGATCACCTGTAGACAAAATTGCATAAATGATATGTCAGGCAGACAGATGGAGATTGAATATTCCCTTTCATTCGTGAAAAGTTATATACCTTAATTTGCCTGTCTCTTAATTATAGTCATTTCAAATAGATCCAGTAGGCCTACAAATTAATTTGTACAAGGTTAGTCTTACCTAACTTATAGACGGTCACTATAATTATGCACGATGGATTGTGCCGAAATGTCTAATCTGAATCACTTCAAAACTTGAACAAACATGATTATTTCAAGGGTCCATGTGATAATGGTAGACTTATATGACAATATTAAACAGTTATAAATCTGTTATTGGAAATACTGTATATGTATGTGAAAATTGTAAAGTTAAAATTCACAGTTCTCTGTGGTCGCGACGTTCACCAAGCAACAGTGGCGCAATGACGGTGGAGCCACATAATTGTGGAATATCGTGTAAAATTTATTCAAAAATTTGCGAGCGAAGCGACCGAGCAAAAATTTTGACATTTTCATTCCCAAAAAAAATTGCGACAGATTTTTTGCGTAATATTCAGAAAATAATATAATTTTTCACCCTTCTTTCTTTCCTTTTTTGTTCTTGGTCTTGAAAACTTTGAGGGGGAGTGGCAAGAGTCTGCAAGCCCCCCCACATCTGTATGCCAGTGCCTAAAGTTGGCATTATCAGGCGAAGGAACACGTCCCTGATGTTTATTCGCCTGATGAAGCCAAGTGGACGAAGTAAGCAGTGGTTGATGAAACATCGCGACCACAGAGAATTTGGAGTTTTAACTTTCTAATTTTCACATATTTCCAGTAAAAGATTAATAGTTGTTTAGTATTATAAGTTTATTGGATGAATGATTCATAAGAATCATAATAAAATGAATCCCCTTCCTCTTTGCAGTATTAAATAATTCAATTTCGACCGAAAGGGCAACCCCCTGAAATACATACAGTTACTTTCGAACCAGGAAATGCTAGCAAGATCGAGGAAAACGAAAGGAAATAATAAGGAAAACAAACAACAAAAAAATACACAAAAAGAAACCAGAAACGTATTGTTTTCTCCTTTAGATAACTTTAAGATTGAACAAATAATAAAGTAATGAAACAAAAGGGAATTAATGGGGACTATGAGCATATGACATCATCAAGGAAACGGCAGTAATTATAATCCAATCAGAGAGTCTAATGGAAGTATGAAGAAGAGTGCGTTGTAATACGTAGTATACGGGAGTACTTAATTCAGTAGAGTGGACTTTGGAATCATTTTCTCCTATTGATTAAGGATGATACTGCAATATTTTGGGCGACAAATCATTTAAAATAAGCACCATTATCATTTATCTATTCCTGCCAAAAAGATACGGGGTCGACAAGGAAAGTTGTTCTCTTAGTCATATTGAACAAGTGTCTTCCAAATGTGAATGCCCAAGTCACGCTGCGTCGCTCTGAATATAGGAGGGTTGGCACAACAAGAAAGTGGATACTAGACTACCGCCACACCCGACCTCCATGATGTTTGCAAGTGATGGAGGGGGCATGGATGAAGGAGAAAAGATTTATCTTTTTTAGAAGAGTGTCGGTGGCGTAAAGTGCCAACCATGGTGTATGATGAAGAATCTAAACATAGTTACGACCGAGCTAACTATATTGACCCTTTTAAAACGAAAAGCAAATTTTGACAATATATTTATAAGATTGTTCTCCCCTCTCCTCTACTTTTCCTTTTCTCATTTTATTGTCTTCGTGTTTGAACTTTTTTGAGGGGAGGAGCCACCCCCCTTCATGCCAATGATGATAGTCTATTTGCATACCCTTTCGGTGATCCTTGTCTTACACTCGGGTTAAACCTCATATACGCCATATTCAGTTTCACTTCATAGGAAGAAGGTATTTGATTGTTATATCAAAGACAATTACACGGTGTGTATCATCATTGTCTTTTTAGCAAGTTATTTGCCCTCTGGATCTCTTTTCGGACATCATATTTTTTTCACATTTTATAACTTCAAAACATTTCCAGTGATAAAATAAGCCTATATGTGATTTTTTTCTGGCTTGTTCTTACATAAACCCTAATATAGAACTTGAAGTAGATCATATTGTTTGATTTTGCATGATCTTATGATCTTCCTATTTTCATGATATTCACAGGTAGGGACGCAATAGACCACGGGCAATTTTACCCTTCAAGCCATATTTCAATGTAAATTCAGGCCATGTTGCCTTTCTTATATAGCTTGTAATTACATTATATACATAAAGAAAAGACAAAGAACATCAGGTAAGAACCTAACTTTCTTTAAAAATATTGCACATACATATTAATTTCAATTATATTGATCAAAAACCCCGGTCAAAAACATGTACCCCTCGTATCGATTGACTTAATGTATCAATATTTAAGGTCACTCTGTGGCAAAAGAACAGAATGTAAACATCCAGTTAAAAAAATCAGGTTATTGAACTAAATCGTCGAAAGTGAGAAGGGGAGAAATCCTGTCCTTAATTCAATCTTAGCAGTACCATACTCTTTGTTGAGAGTCGTAATTAAAACCGCACGGCAAAAACTCCGGTGTTGATTTATTACACCAGCCCAGAATCTAAATATCCACACCAAAGAAGTATTGACACAACACCGGTTTGGAATCAAACCGATGCTGTTTTAATCATTATTGGTGTTGTATAAACACCTATCTGGTGCTAGACCAAAATTAAACTGTTTTTGCAGTGCATTTAAGGTTCATTAAATACAATCATATAGAGATATATATATATGTGTTTTTTAATGAGATTTCCAGCTTGCTCGCTACTCTCGTTCGCGTAAATAAAAATATATTGTAGGAATGCGAAAATGTTACCTTTCCATATGTGTCTGAATCTGAGTTGACATCGAGTGTTAGGAGTACATCAGGCTCTCCCTCATGATTGGAAGGAGAGCATGCAACATATAAAATCTCTTCTCTATCTCCATACTGCATAGCCTCAGTGGGATGACTGAATAGACGTCTTACACGAGGATTGGGTTTGGCTTGAGGAATTAATTCATTAATATAAATATTAAAATGACAACGCATTTCATATTCTAATTAATTAATGCTCACTCTGAACCCCTCTGGAGCCATTTGATAAAAAACGTTTAATTTGACCTATACATGTACATAATACTCAGCTCTAAATGGGCTGCATGCAGAGTAATCATGGTACAAACAAAGTTTGCCATTATCGTTTAAAAAGGACCCAAGATTCTAGACCTGTGTCAAAAATATGATTGAAACCATCGGGGACTAACTGGATTCCTAACCAATCATATAGATTTTCTAAATATTTTTTTTTTTCATTTTCATGATTACATAATTCTACAGAGTTAAATAATAGGGTCCTATTATTGAGTAGCAAGCAGTCAACTTCAATGCCCAGCAATGCCAACTTCATATAGTTTATCATTACTAGTTTATACTCTGTGATATGAAGAATCAAGCTATCCATATTTGTAGCAGGCTGCATATTTTTTATTTTTTTTTGGGGGGGAGGGAATTTTTTCGCCTCAGCAATATTTCTTCTGAAGAATGCATATTTTGCAGAGATAAAATTCATCCTCACATTTACCCCCCCCCCCCGTAACAGACATATAGGTTCACGATTTTCACACAGGTGAGAAGCAGAATAGAGTGTCAACTGTCATTTATTTTTATTTTTTTGTATATCAATGTGAAAACGCTTTTAATATCACAGATCATATCTCTTTATTTGGTTATTGGTTATAAGCCAATATACTATTTAAAATGTCGACAGGGGATCTATTAAAATCTTATAAGCATTTATATTTCAGTAGGTCCTTCCACTTTATTCATTTTAATGGTACACATAAAAAATGCATATTTCATGCAGGCGGTGTATTTTTATTAAATTGAAATGATTCAATGTGCAATGTTCTTCAATGATTTGTGGAATATGTATATCCTGGGATATATGTATGAATAAATGAATAACTAAGTATTTCCATATGTCATAATCATACAGCCAAGCAAAGGTTCTCGCAATATATATAGATCATTACAAAATATGCAGGTATGTATTGATACAGTGCTGTCTCCAAAGCGACTCTCGGTTAAAGTAAACAGCTATTCTACAAAAGAATGGTTTTCAATTACAGTTCAAGGCTGAAATATACATCGTCAAAGAACGTCTTGTGACAAAAAATAATACACATCCGGGATACAAAATACGACAATTTATCAATGCGTATTTATATACATACATTTACACTTAATCACACACATAATATTTGTAATAAAATCTGTGCAAACTTGAACTATTTTGATAGCTTTTGGATAATCTTAATCAAGCATTACCAATGCAATACAACTTATTTTGAGATTTTGAGATATATATGTTTTATACAGCACACATAACACAATTATGTCTACATACTTTCAAAAAAAATGTTTGTAATAAAAATCTGCGTAAACTTAATTGATTTTGATATTGGATAATCCTAATTAAACATTACCGTTGTAAAACATTTTCTTTTAAGATATACCTATATTTAGTAAATTAATCCAAATATATGCATGGTACGTGTAAAGCCATTATGTCTTTTACATCTTCAGATACCTGAAGAAGGTCCGACTAAATGGCCGAAAGCTTGTACTAATAAAAGTTGAAAAAATCCAGGCTACGTCTCTAGCTTCAATGCTTTTTGAGCTCCTTCGCCAATACATGTATATATATATATATATATATATAAATAGTCCGCTTCGGCATATGGAATAAAATAATCACAAATGAACAGACGTGTTTTTCATGACTGTTTCAGAAACTGATTTTGAATTCGCTTTTTTTTGTCACATCATTGGTTTATATATATATATACATATATATATATATATATATATATATATATATATATATACATACATACATACATAATACATATTCCCACAGCAGATTTAAAAAGATATATCACCTGTGAATATAAAATATATTTCTTTAAGTTACGCAACATATGTCATGACTTTTATAATTTGATAGTACTTGCACGTAACATAGTGCAATGATACAGGGTGGAAAATGTCTCTATCGCAAGTACGGTGTTCCGAATTGAATCTTATCTTCACAATCAAAACGTAAATGTATAGAAGAAGATTTTCAGCCTATAAAAAACTTACCCATTCTGTTCCCTTTCTCTTCTTCAATTGCTGACTCAATTACCTCCACACAATTGAAACGGTTATGCCTACACTGTGAACGTACTTCCTCGCGATAGCGAGGTTAAAAGAATAAAAACAAAATTAGGCTGGAGGAAGCAGGGTGTAATTTACAAAGTTTATAGATTGCCTGCGATTATGCTATTTTCTTATTTCTTTGTTGGACTGTGCTGAGGTATTTGATAAACAAAAATCTCTCAGTCAATGGATCCCTTTCCTCAATAAATGCACTTTGGATCCTAAATTGACATGGAGTGATTATAGACCGACAACGACAAACAAATAATAACTTTATGCGGTGCATGCAGGACTGAGCGTACATAACCAGTATCATTGTGATCCGCGCAATAAAATTAATTCTTTCTGAAGATAAAAAAAGTGATAATTGTATGAAGATGAAAATGTTGAACATTTGTTCAAAGTTTTAGTTGATACAACACGGTATAGTGAAAAAATTAATGTTGCTACCCTTTAATCAATAACTAGATAGCGTCAAGATAATCAATTGATTGAATAGAATTTTTGAATGTGATCTATTTCTTATTGTAATAGGGCTTTTATTATAATCATAATCTGCAGAAAGTACGGCGAGCTAGAAGACAGCTAGTTTGGAATCAATGACACATGCTTCGGCGACGATTGCTCCGATGACAAATGCTCCCCAAAATGCGACATTTGCTCCGGGGACAGTTGCTCCGCCGACAGTTGCTCTGCCGACAGTTACTCCGCCGACATTTGCTCCGCCGACAATTGCTCCACATTTAGCGATAAATGCTCCGGTGACAAATGCTACCCGAACGACACATGCTCCGGCGACAATCGCTCCGCATGTAGGGACAAATGCTCCTCTGATAATAACTCCGCCGAAAATGCCATCCTCCGAAAAATTTGTTATTTATATACGTGAAATAAACTAAGATGAGTAAATACATTGCATGTATGAGGCTTATATCTTAAAAAATAAAATAAAATAAAAGAATAGATTGCAAAAAATATCATTATGGTATACATAATTTTGCATCCATGGAACCGGGTGATATGAAATCATTCAAATATCAAGATATAGGTAAAAATAAGCATAGCTTAAGATATAGGTTAAGGAATCGTTAAGTTGTTTTAAATTAGGATTTTGAAGATCATAGGGATGTCTGTTTCAGTCATAATGAAGGGCATGTCTGAACAACCATTTAAATAATTCTTAACCCGGATTTGGTAAAACTACATTGCGGGAATTTGCCTTTCTAGTATTAAAAATGTGACGAAAAAAATCCACTTTCGTGACATTGATTATGTGTAAGACAGTCAATACATTAAAATATTATAGGGTGGTTAAAAATAATATAGTCTTTAACTGATACTTGGCAAAGAAAAACAAATCTGCAGTAGGTTTCTTCCTCTACTTGTCTCATAATAAAACATACCAGTGACAATTCGTGCAGATCTTTTTTATTTTCAATCTCTAAAACTTTCTTTTAGAAACATCTAAGGCAATTTCCCCGTACTGCACATAATAATGATAGATTTGTAATGCTTGTACGATATATTCAAAATAGCTATTGAAAGCTACCCAGCTAGCACAAAAAATTCTTTAAAAATATTATAATAGTGTAAGGTATATGTATGGTTAGGGAAAAATTTTATATAACGTTTAGCAATAATATTTTAAATATGTTATTACAACGTTTTCATTCTGAATACCTAGACTGATCCTTTCATTTTCTGCTTGCAACTCTTTCCATTTTGTAGTTGCAGTTGTTAAGAAGGTGTGTCATATTTAGATTTGCAAATTTACTGTGAAATAGTGGACTATAATACTTGTAAACCCCAGTAAAAGTTTATTTCAATAAAAAGAGAAAAATATAAAAAGCACAATGTTGAAAATTTGAACAAAAACAGGATGTAAAATAACAAAGTTGCAGAATTATAAAATTGTGCTAGTTTCACAAAACAGTTATATGCACATCCTGGTCAGTATGCAAATCAGGAGACCAATGAGGCCACCCCCTCTCTATTTCGTCTGCATTTTATTATATGAAATATCTTATTTTTTCCTCATTAAAATTTGAAACGAGATTCGATTCCTCTCTAAACATGTTGGAAATTCATTTTTTGCAACGTACTGGGGATCAAATAAGAGTTTCCATATTACTGACACTGTAAAAATTGAAATATTTCACATTTCATGTAATAAAATACAAAAGAAATAGTGAGTGGGTGATGTCATTGGTCCTTTCATTTGCATACCGACCAGGGTGTGCATATAACTGTATTGTTAAACAAAGTACAATTTTTGAAAATTTTCCACCCTTTTTTTTTCTACATCCAGTTTGTTCACATTTTCAGCATTATTGTTGCTTCATTCCAGGGGTGGACTTTGGCTCTTTAGAGTAATAGGTTTATCATTTTTTTTTAATTTTATTTATTTTTTGCTGAGAAATATTTAACTATTGGATATGATAGATGTTTGTTTATTGTATACAATAATCAATTTCGGTAAATAATCGCTACATACCGATGAGATTACCAATGCTATTATTCCACCCTTCACATAGATTGTTTGTTCGATCCCCATCATGAAAGGTAATCTCATTTACGTTCCAGTCTTCTGGAGGAAAGCGTGGAGGTGTAACTTGTCCATCTGCTCTGACTCTTCCGTTCACATGCAGTCAAAAGAATCAACCACTGGCTGAAGCGCAGTAGTATAGGCAGTATGCGCGTGAATGCCATTCCTTGAAGTACGTCTTGCGGAGGGAGAAATGCCAAGCCGTCTATCATGCCTAAGAATTTTCGGACTTCCTCATCGGCGGAGCATTTGTCCCTACATGCGGAGCAACTGTCGGCGGAGCAATTGTCGACGGAGCAAATATTGGCGGAGCAATTGTCGCCGGAGCATTTGTCACAAAATGTGGAGCAATTGTCGGTGGAGCAACTGTCGGCGGAGTAATTGTCGGCGGAGCAACTGTCGGCGGAGCAATTGTCGGCGGAGCAAATGTCGCGGAGCAATAGTCGACAGAGCAAATGTCGGCGGAGCAAATGTCGGCAATGCAAATGTCGAGGAGCAAATGTCGCGGAGCAAATGTCGCATTTTGGGGAGCATTTGTCACCGGAGCAATCGTCGCCGGAGCATGTGTCGGGTTACCCTAGTTTCATTATTTTGAGGTATGATATTTCTTAGGTGGTTTTCTACACTCATTAAGCAACTCCTGGGGGAAAATAGATTGATCGGTTGAGTCATGCAGGGGTAATTAAAGATTACATTGAAAATGACCATTTTTGAAAGTCACAAGATCGAGTCGTTTTTCAGATTGTGTAAATACAAAGTTGGGCAAAAGTTTAGGTGAATTTTATGGTGTTGATACTGTTTTGCTATCCATCAATATTAGTCACTCCACACACAATTTTGATATCGTGTGTTTATGGTTGAGTGAGCACAATGTATTGTGACGATAAGTATCCTCGACATGTTAAAACGTGAAAGTGTTGGTGGCTCCCCCGATTACAGGCCCCTCCCCATTCTAAAATTCTGGATCCACCACTGATTTGTCCATAAACTCAACTGATCCTGAGAAATTGCTGATAAATGATACATGTGTGCAGTAAAAAGAGTATTCATTCCCAAGTTTTCGAATGTGCTCGCTCAACCATGAAATTGTCAAAAGTTCGGAAGGTGATGGTGATAGAAATGATGGATTATAAAAACAACAGTAATTTAGTCACATTTCACTGTTAAAAAAACCCTGATTTTACAGATAAATAAAAGAAGATTTTGCAGAAAGCAATACCAGAATCATTCTTTAAATTCATGAAACAGGAATTTTTCTGCAATTTAACAGAACAGGTCTGTTAGAAAAAGGGGAAAAGAGTGTTTTATTTAAGGAAATTTGTAAGATTACACACACCAAATACCAATTTCCTGTAAGATTACGCAATCTGGTAAGATTACAGGTGTTCTCGAGACTCTGCAGCAGGAACTTCTTTTAGTTTAAGGATAAATTTTCTAACAGTGTTGAAAACGAATTTGCCCCCAATATTATATCTATCTGACGGTCAGTCGGATCGGGGTCGCCCTAGCCACTAACCCGTCTCTGTGGTCTAGTGGTTAAGGCACCGGCGTTCAAAGCTGGGGGCCCGGGTTCGATTCCCGGCAGAGACATTTTTTCGGCATCACCAATTTTTCCAAAATGGTAGATAGCTCTGGGGAACCTTGATTTAAGCTACGCCTACCATTGTTCTCTTCATCCATTTCTGTCACACAAGTTTAAATAATAGAGTTGCCAAAGCTGTTGTGCATGTATAATTTCACACATTCATATATAATATATATAGGCCACACGAAACTCTTACAAATTTCATTTGTCAAATCCCAAACTAATAAAAGCACACAAATCAATTAGACATTACGGTGCAGATTTATGGAATATATCACCTGACATCAGGCGCGCCGGAACACTATCATTTTTTTTTTTTGGGTGGGGGCAAGATCCCGAAGGGGGCACAATATTTTTGACAGCGTGAGATACCGGAGTGATCGAGCGGGAGATGGTGTGGGACCTCCACGGTAAGGACTTTGTGTAAAAATGGAGTATAAAAGTTGCGTTTCTAAGAGCATTCAAAAATAAATTTCTTGAGAATTAAACAGTCTTGGAGTTCTTGGAGGACTTAAAGACTTTAAGATGACGCAACCGGGGGCCGCCGATCGAGAGGGCAAAATCCACCAAAAGTGTGCACGAAATCCTTCAATCTTTTTATTCTAGAAAATGCAAAAGCTGCCCTATCACAAACCCCCTTGCTCTTAAGTCTTGCAGCCCCACCCACCCCGGATTTTTTTTATTTTTTTTTTGCAAACGTCCATGAATAACAAAAGCTGGGGTGAACCAGAGAACATAGCTGCCATCTCGATTTGATTAGTATAACAGTTAATGAGAACAAGTTTTGGAATCTAAAATACATAAGTGCTATATCATATGAGCTGAAATAGTATCAGACAAAACGCCTGTCAATCATGCCAATGAAAAGGACTAGAGTAAAATACGGGGCTGTGAAAAATCTTAAGATTTTTTTTTTTATAGAAGAGCAGTACTGTGACGCTTATTTTTTCTTTATATTCTTTATTTACATTTTTATTCATATCTCGGGTAATATGAGACGGGTCAAGTATAGACACACAGATGATTTTATTTTTTTTCATGTCTAAACATTATCTCTAAGTTGCTTTCGAGTGGGATTCACCATTTTCACAAATTATAAATTATAATCCTCTACACATGATTATTCTGTGTGTAATTTTCTGATAACATGTCTATATTGAGTTGAAATGACCTTGGATTTTCTTTAGGGCACTGACTTGTTATCATTGTATTAACTCAATTTATATTTAGTTGAAAATGAAATAATTGAAACAAGTTTTCATAATTTAAATTTGTATTTCAGGGATGACTTACTCACGCAACAAGTATATGAGATCATGACGACCTCGAGATGTTATGGTTTCTGGGCTTGACAGCTATGACATAGATTCCATATGTTGCTCGAGTAACTAGTGTTCACGCGCGTTAGTGATATCGGGTCTGGTCTGAGCGTTTCTGGGCGACCGCGCGTTGGTTAGCCGACACAGCCAGCATCAACCTAGTCACTGGTGGACCACTATCAATTTGACATTCGGTTTAGTCTGAAATGTATTCATTAAAAGGTTAAACGTTATCACACTGTAATAAGATGGAAAATGGTCTTATCAAAGGTATGTTTCACAGAGGAACATGTTTGTCAAAAGACGCGAGGCTTACTATGATAATGTAATTGCCCGTCCGAGGCGAAATGTTTTCATTTTTGACAATGGAAATGACAATTTTTAGGCAGAAAAGTGCCTTCATCGTTTACTTTTGTTTTTAAATAATTTATAATTTTTCTACTTTCAGGGGGCACATTGGGGGAGGCGAAATCTCGTTTTGCCCCCCCCCAAAAAAAAAAAATAATAATTTTTTTTGGGGGGGGCAAGAGCCCCCCTGCCCCCCCCCCCTCTTCCGGTGCCCCTGCCTGACATTGAGTTATGCTCTACAGTCTACACTTTATTAATTCAAGGCTGTTTTGAAGAGAAATACGCTGTTAAAATTATAATACCTTAAATCTCGGTGTGTTTCGTACCAACCGATATTACACCCCCGCACTTGCACTTTCACTTTTATCAACATGATTATAACTTTCTCATATGATTTTTTCTTTCCCTATAACCCCTGTCTACTTTTTTTGTAATATTCCGATTATGATGTGCATTATGTCGATATATGTATATATATTTTTTTCTGCTATTTGTTTAAATAATGAAAAAAAAATCAGGTATGAATATATTTCAATTAGATTATTAGAATGTATATATGCATTTGTTATTCATTGTTTCAAGTGCTTATGACATAGGCCTAATACATATAAAGCATAGGCAGTGCTATAAATAGTGTAATGTTGTATACACTGTAATGTTGCATATTGTTGTTATGATGATGATCATCATTATCATGATGATCATCATTATCATCATCATCATCATCATCATTATCATCAAATTAATATTATTACTGCACTTTAATATTTTGGAACATTTCTCTCAATGTCTGAATCATATTGGCCTCTGTCTATAGTATCAGATCAGTGGTCTACCTGGATGATTGCATATATTCATTCGCCTTCAATTAGATCAGCTTCTTTGGTTCAGGAATATTTTCTTCTTGAGTGATGAGACAGACCCTAGCCCCGTTTTGTAAGAGAAATGATTAATTAAATTCGGTGATATCGTTTGTTGAAAAATTAATTAATTGCGTAATCACAGATTGGCGTAAAACGCGATAAGTGCTTTCTGAGGTACATTAAAGGACATGGATTGTCAGTGACCCACTCAACCTAATTATTGTTCGAAGTCTCAGCCTGCCTGCGTTTGA
>NC_054742.1:896288-971364 GCF_018143015.1 Lytechinus variegatus
GTTATTCACGCTTTGTGATATGTTTTATCCTATAACATTTAATATCATTTTCCATATGTGTTCATTGTTTTAACACTTGCTTGTATGATATTCTTATGAAAACATGGAATGAATTAAATCAAATCAATCATTTTTTCGCTTTGTTTTAAATTATCCTTAATTAATCTTTAATCGTAATTAATGTTCGAATCAATATTCGATATTGTCTCTTTTCTTTTCTCTTCATATCAATGACATTTATTTTTTGTTGGTTTCTTTATTTGTTAACTGTGTAGTTTATAATGCATATGTAAAGACAATGACATTGAAATATTCTCACTTAACTCATTATTTTGTGAGAATTTATTCACATTTACATTAACTTGGATTTCGATTAAACAGACGGACTATAGAAGTATTTCATGAAAGTTGCTAGCCTTAGGTCTTTCCCGTTCGAATTTTAATATAGTAACCATGACCTTGTCTAGTCTGTCACGAGAGGAAATTGATAAAACAAAGGCATGGGGACCAGGGATATTCTACTCTATTTACAGGAAACCTTCAAAGTGATTTTTAGAATATTAACTTGTATACTTCTTTATCATCAAATACTGTCGGAAACTTTCGAGAAAGGTAGTATCACCTGTGAAGAATAAACACCTGCTTATTGATAACCTCAACCATTGATGTCCTATATAGCTCCACGCTTTCATAATAAGCCCGCCAAAGACATGAAAGGAAGTAATCGTTTGGTATAAAGTAGTGTCTAACTGTGATTTGAAGGGCCTTTACTGTTTCCTTTGTTCTACTTTATCAATAATGATGCCTAATAGCTACCTGATTGTCAAAAGACAATGTTCAACTTCCGCTTTTAAGGTGTTGTCTCTTGGAATGTAGTCCTATGGCGCAAAGCTTTACTTTAATAGATTTTATTCCCAACAATAAGTGTGACATTCGCCACATCAATGGAGCATCGGCCTCTGGCAATTTTTCACATTTGAAAACAGATTATAAAATCTTGAAATATTTGTTCTAGTTACATTTTGCTCTCAAAGTATAATTATTCAACCCTTGAATAATCATGATTCACTTTTTGTTGCTTTCTTCTTACCTCGAGCAATCATGGACTGAGTCTTAATAGATTCATGTCATAAACTGTATTCTGACCGAAAAGAGATTCTGTGTCTTTGCGTGAAGCATTTTCGTTCTCATGGTTCTTTGTTTTTCTCATGGTAGACAGGAAAAGTTTGTACTGAAAAAATATGTGTGATTTTTTTTCTCCGACTTGTTTTGTATAATTACCATTGAAATGTAAGGATGAAAAGCGAAATCAGAGATATAATAACATTAAATATACCTTCTTCATCAAGGATGAAAGGAGAAGAAGGGAGGAGGTGAACGGAAGAGGGATAGAAAAGGAGGGAGAAAGAGGAGAGAGGCATTTGGGAATGGAATCCCCCTACGAAATCCTGCAATAATATTCTTTGGAATTATAGCTCATATCATGCACTAATTTCATATTTTGTGTTTTAAACTTCCGTGAAATGATAATTATTTTCTCGCCACCTTTTAATAACATGCTATATGCACTAATATTCTAACCAATAATTTATTTGATTGTCACTTATAACTGTAACTCGATCATAACATGATAAGAGGCACATTATAAATGATTGTAAGGTAAATTTTGCGGGTTTATATCACACTATTGTCTGTCTCACAAATTTAATATCCACATTGATAGTATGTCAACACGAGCGGGCTTTATGTACCTATTAATTTTCAAGGTTTGCGTGACTGTCTCTTTGTTTTATAGATACATAGCACAAGCAAATTCTATCAAATAAAAAGGCTTCTGTCGAAAATAACATAAGATTATATCCTACTTCAGGTATATTATGTTACGAATATGATCTATTTCCCCCATATGAGTACGGTTATACTGCTGATTCTCAGTGAACTAACCCACTAAACTTTCGAACGGCTTGTTTTCTTTACACACTTTTATACTGTTTCCTCAAAGGAAATTATTGCTAGATCATAGTGAATGTTTCAATTCCAATATGTACATGTATATAATGGCTGCTATCTTCTGTGACGTAATGAGTCAAACATTAGAGGGCACAGACATGGCGTATGGGGCAACAGCGAAGGATTGGTCTTTTCATACAAAAAGAAATTGTGATAGATTTGGACGTAACATTCGGAAAATAACACCATAATCAACCATTTTCTGTCTATCTCCTTTTATTTCTTATTCGTGAAAAATATGGAGTCCATGCCCCAAAGTCCCTATCTGTACGTCAGTGCTGCTATCTTTGCTTTCGTAAAACAAGGGCGGCGCCAGTGTATTTTTATTATAAATAAATAATAATAATTGGATTTATACAGCGCTTTTTCCAGAGGATACAAAGCGCTGTTGATGGCATAAGACAAGTTAAAGTTTGTGGTTATATAAGTGTGTTTTGAGATGTTTTTTGAAGAGGTCAAGAGAAGAGAGGTTTCGAAGAGATGGAAAAGATAGAGGGAGTTGTCATGGTAGGACCCAGACTTTTTTTTTTTTTTACTTGAACACGACCCTGCCTATAACACCGAACAAGGTGGGAGGTTATCCACCTTTCATGCTGATATGGAAACCCCATAGTCATGAGTCATTCAATTAGAAGCATTGTTGTCCAACTGTCCAACGAATAATTATGAAAAAGGGAATGCTTATTACAGGAAACTTGATCTTATGACAGTCACCTTGGCCGAGGAGGTATTAATGACCACACCCATTAGATGAAAAGTACCTTACTTTTTTGCTGATATAGACCACTGATGTATTAAATTGCATTTTCATTTATGATATTTGTACTTTATATCTGTATTTCATTTCAATTTCTTAAATGTTAAACAGAAAATCTTTGGATAGATTATGCCCCCCCCAAAAAAAAAAAATAGCATTTACTTCTACTTGACCATGCACTCAGTTTACTCATATTTACCTGTTTTCCTATTGCCTCACGAGGATGTGTTGTAATTCATCGTAAATTTACTTCAAAAGTTTACCCAATCAATTGTTTCCTGAAACACCGTTGAGGCTCGCGTGTTCTATCGAGGCATGTGGGATGTTTTAATACACACCCCCAGATTTAAAGCTTCCTGCTCCGATGGTCAATTGCCTCAATCTTCAAAATATTGAATGTGGCTGAAAGAAAACCTATTGCTATAGAAATTTCATTGCGTTATTTGTCATCCAAAATATATGCTATGCATTTGAGCTAATTGATTTGAAATCGTGTCAGTTTTCTTGTGACACATTCAGTTGGCTTTGATGTTAGCCGCAAAAGTTCGTGATTTCATGGAAATATGGACTTACATGGGTTCTCTCCAGCTAATAACAAAGCCATCTGAAGCTGTCACAAGAAAATATGATTTAAATCTTATAGCTCAATTGTATTTTAAACAAAGTCGCAATATTTTCCCGTCTCATCCCACATCTCTCTGACTCTCTCTCTCTCTTTCTATCTCTCTCTCCCTCCCTCCATTCAAAGTTGTGTTGTTTGTTTGTCAAAATTTAGTGTTTTGGGAATGACGAATCTTTTACGAAAGGTTATTTTTAAAGCACAAGTTTATGTAATTAAAAGTATCAAATTGTAACTTTCCTTTAAAGACAGAAACACTGAACACTAACAAGAGTTGGAAGTTTAGGAAAGGGGACAAAAATGTTGTGTATCGAAATAGCGGTATACATAATTATTATACGACTGACCAGTCCTAAAACGTTTGTATGTGTTCCCATTATAAAACCACAATGTCATTATAACTTGCAGCATCATTGCTTGGTCTATCAGTTGCCCATGGTAACAACCAGAGCGCATCATCGGCATGTGTTTAGATAAATCTAGCGTGGCCTTGGCATTGAGTATATACAGGAATTATACACTTGACTAGCCCTCTTCCGTCTTCTTTATTAGGTAAAGCACGCCGGAAGATAGAGCTGTAATGAAAGTTAGAGATGCAAGCATGTGCCAATGATCAGTATGGGATTTTAGAACAGAAGTTGATCTTATTTCGAAAGTTAGTGGTATACTACTACTACCTGTACTACTACTACTACTACTACTATTACTACTGCTACTACTACTCTTTCTGCTGCTGCTACTACTACTACTACTACTACTACTTCTACTACTACTACTACTACTACTACTACTACTACTACTGCTACTACTACTCTTTCTGCTGCTACTACTACTATACTACTACGTCTTCTTCTTCTACTACTACTATCTACTACTACTACTATACTATTGCTGCTACTAATACTATACAATTAACTACTTTTTTTCTTTTCCAGTATCATTCATTAAAGAGGTGGTCCTACCTGAGGATATTTATATCTCAATAGAGTAGGGGAGATTGGGGTTAGTTGGAACACGGGGTAAGCTGAAACATTGTAATTTTCTTTAACACCTATAAATAAATCTATGCAACACTGCCCCCTATTTATTGTCATCAGCAATAGTCATCCACCATATTACAGCAACACATGTGCAACAAACCTGGTGAAGTTAGAACGGATTTTTTTTTTAATCTTCTGAGCTTTTTTTTCTTTCAGAAATGTGCTATTATCTCAAAGAAGTTTATAGATCAAGTTGGCCATTTGTGAGGTATAATATACACTTGCACCAAGCTACAAAATAAGGTTATTAATAATATGCCATGGTGAAATCCCTTTTTTGTGCTGTAAGCTTGTAAATGTCACATTGGCCTCTGGGGTAGGTTGGAAAAAAATTGAAGGGGATATTTGGAACAGCAAATGTGTTGGTTTTAAATCTCAACTGCAATATATTTAGTAATTAGTTGCCAAATTAATTACCCAATGTATTTTTTTTACATGTTAGGTGCATTTTATAGGGTACGGTACCACACTTTAATTGTTCGTATCTCCTGTTTGACAATTTGCATTAGTTCTTAGCATAATTTACCTTTCGATTTATTCAGTTCTGACCTTTAATTGTTATTGTATGCTACAGTTAAATAGTTCAAAGTACAGTTAAATGTGTGTGTTCCTATAATCATCCCCAACTTTGCCCCTACCTCGAATCTGTTAAAAATGTCAGAACAGCCCTGAAAACATAGTTATCTAAATTGTACCTAGCCTCAACAAAATGAACTCATCCACACTTCTCTTCCACTCCTTTGTTTTCTCAAGCGCATACAGACTATTTGTTATGTGCTATACAAAAACTGAACATTCTTATTTTTGTTCCAACTAACCCCATTGTCCCCTAAAATTCACATAGCAAATGCTGAAAATTTGATCAAAATCGGATAACAAATAACGAAGTGATTGAATTTTAAAGAGTGGCATTTTCCGGTGAAACAGTTCGAGACATGTCTTTATGAATATTCATCAGGTGGGCTGATGATGTCATATCGCCACTTGTTCTTTTGTATTATACAAATATACCAGGATTTGAGAAAGTTTAGTGAGAATTATTTATCCGAGGTTGGACGTGCAATCATTATTTTCTCCGAGGGACATAGCCCCGAGGAAAATAGTATTGCCAGTCCAACCGAGGATTAATAATTCACTAACTGTTTTCACAAAATATTGATGAAGTTTAAGATTGAATAACTTCTTTTAACGATTTTGTTGAAATTTTCAGCATTCTGCTCTGTGCATTTTACTCTATTTATTTACTTAAAAATATTTTCAGCACGGACCATCCCATTAACAGCAAACTCATCTCCATCATCAAGCACCGTCATAATCATCACAAAAGTTCTCCTCATCATTACCACTTCATGCATTTCCTTAAAAACGGCAGACTAGCAGAAAGAAATCAAAGAGTATCAAATCGCCTATAAATCTCATTTACAATATAAGATTTATTAAGACCTATCAATCACAGTGGACAGTAGTTTGTACTCAAATACAATTAAAAGCCAAATCATCTCTAATGAAATAAGTTAGGTGTATACACTTTAACAAACTAACTTTACACTGAGGTGTACACATGCACAATCTGCTCTTTGAGTGGTGCTTTTATGCTTTCATGTGCCTGATGCAATTCAGAATAGACTCGTAAAAAATCTACATTTTCCCCAAAAAATCAGAAATCAACAATAGTGCAATGCTTAAATTGGCAAGTCAAATATGTCTTATTTAAAGGTAAAGTATTGATGATCTATATACTCCAATGAATGAATAGTATTTTATGTAAAGCTATTTAGCAATACAAGGTGTCATTCTGAAAGATCATTTTCAAACGTCTGATAAGTTTGTTCGTTTACTCTTTCTAATAACATCGAAACATCAAATAACAGTGTACATGGGATATGATAAATTATTCTAATAGATTCACATTTCACGGAAATCATTATTTACAATACTACGACGCACTATGATTAAAAAAAACCTACTTTTCACCTGGATATTATTATTCGTGCACGCAAGTACTATTCACCACAAATTGAATTTGTTACATCTATAACACTGTAATCATAGTCTCTAGTTTAATTCACATGTACCTGCTTCAAATGTATATACAATGTATTGTACCTTGTTTTTAAGAGATGTGAAATAAATGAATTTGAATTCGCCCACTTATTTACTTATTTAAAAATAATAATTAAGCAATATTGACTGGTCTCGGGGCGATACGACATATATCGATCAAACTAGATTTATATCGCCCAAGTCGCAGACGAGGGTGATATCAATTTAGTCTTAAGCAAGCAATAATGTAATAAATTTGCCCTGCTCAGATGTCTGATACGCTTAATAATAGTAAATATCATTCGATACACTTTACATCAAAGTCATGTCATTAATTTAGCGGATATTTTGAGAGGTTTTGAACCTTATTGTATAGTCTCCGATTGAGCGTTTGATCAGCATTTTGTCGACAACTTTCCTTATATTTTATTGGCTTATAAGGACGGTAGGAACGATCGGATAAAATAGACTTTGTCGGATAAAACATCTGACACGTCTTTTCATACATCGGACATATCGGAGTGCTTATGTATTAAGGCAAAAAAAGAAAAAGAACACAAGAAGAAAAAAAATGGGACTGGCCCCCACATTTACCTAGAGAAAGTAATGTTTTTGATGAAACTGATATTTTACTAAAACCCCTCAAAAAATGTTTGGAAATCTGCGTTTGGCCATTAATTGCTCCCAACTACCAATTTTACACAGTGCATATCTAATAACATTCAAAAGATCATTCAATTCTCTTTAAAATGATACCATGCTTGTTATGATAATACCATCACGAAAAGATCAGGATTCAAAAGTCTGATTAATCGAAAAGCTTCAAAACGAGCAGTAATCGTCATGAAGGTCAATAAAGAACAGATCTTTTGCATGTGTCAATAGAGATGAATATCCATTCAAATAAAGACACTTGTACATCCAGTGCACAGTATCGGAATATTACTTCGATTGTGTGGAATACGTATAGATCTAATTTCTGAGATAGTTTTTATGAAAAAAACACATTCGTAGCAAATTATGTAAAATGTATTTAAATAAGACTTTGCGTTAAAAGCTGTATCGTCAAATACAGATTGAAAGACATGCCTATTCTGGTTGTAATGCCTTTGACCCATATACACTCAGAAGGCGGATGAAGTTAAGGAAGTTATTTTTTACATGAATGCAATTTCCTTACCTGCATAATTACATGTAACGAATACACGTAAACACATCAACTGCATGAAGAACATCGATCGAGAATTAAATAATAATAATCCATGATCAAGAGTGATTTGGAGAAAGAGGGAGTAAACAATTAATAATACCCCTACCATTAATTATTAAATGCTCGCTGTTTGAATGACTATTATAGGACAATCAATGACAAATGATCCATTTTAATCATACATGTAACTACTTAGAAGGTGCAGATCTCTAATGGGAAACAGAAGCATTTTGTTTTGCTTGTCAGACCCACCGCCCCACCCCCATTGGTATCCTAGACCGCCCTTACTTCTTCTTAGACTTCAATATCAGGAACAGAGTGGGTTATAAAGCTTGTAGATGCTTGGGCAGTCAACCAATATGTTCGTTGAGAGCCTTTACCCTGCAAGGAGAAAGGGGAACATCATTAGGTGTTATACACCGCGACAGAAAACAGGACGCAAAAACAAGAGAAACTGTTTTTGCCGAATGATCGCGTCGTGAAAGTTAAAAACTTAATTTAAAACTTCGTGTAGGGTATTCGAAAGCTGCTTAATGTCAATGATAAAAAAATTAACATCATTTCATTTAGATTTCATATGAGCGGCATTATATTCAAGACTATATAGTAATGATATCCATAAAAACGGTTTCCTCATCTTAATTTAAACACAACTTTCCACTACCAAGACCATTTTCTACTGATAGCTTTTCCTGAATTTAAAGTATTACAATATATTCATATTTTCTTGTTAAAAAGTCTGCGAATAATAATCGTTTTTATAACTGTTCAGATAGTGACAAAGATTTTGCTGCCAGAACTTTGTATTGCGGATTTTGCTGCCAGAACTTTGTATTGCGGATTTTGCGAAAGACTTGTAGTACCCTCTTAAACTCGCAATTAATTTCAATGACAAAATAAGTAAAAGGTAGAGTAGCAACCATAATTCACTATAGTTTAGCATGTACATAGCCCGGTACATAGCTGACAGAATAAATGAGGAAAGAAATACGTATATATAAAAGTGAATCCATTCCCTTTCAATGACTTAAGGAGCAAAAAAATGTGTTAATTGTGTTTTTATTGTAAACAGGGCGCGAGGATCTTTCAAGCTTTCAAGCTGTCTGTGATCCAATTACGACCATAGGCCATCCGGAGCTAAACAGAACAAGTGTTACTTAAAAAAGAAATTTTCCTTCGAATTCCTGCATCTGATACTGTTTGAATAAAGACATTTTTTTTGTTCCTTGAAACATTGCCAAAATCTTCAATAATACTTGGCAAAGCAAAACATTGGTAAGATGAGAGACACACAAACAACCATTACCTTCAGGACTACCTCACCACGGGGTTCTGTCTCAAAGTTCTTGAACGTATCAAGCAAAGTCTTTGTCGACTCACTAATGTGAACTTTCATTGCTATGAAACAGAAATAGTAAATAGTAGTTATCATAATGATATATAACAAAACGACATCTAACGCTTTTCATCTTGCATTTGAAAGGAATAAACCCATGTTCTACGATAGTATCGAGGAAATATGATACTGAAGACATTTGGCGACTGTCGCCCCCCCCCCCCGTGCTCATCCCGGTTCATTGATGCTGAATTGAATATCTCTCTCGCTTATTATAATTCTTTATTTGGATTATATTGTTTTGTCATTTTCAGTATCAGTAACTCTAATAGCCAAAATAGTGATTCAGTCTTCAAAAAGCAAAATTAAATTAATAGTCTAACTGAGAGAGTAACTATTTTATTTAATACTGTTGAAATTTCAAATGAAGTGAATATAAATCTGTTAAATATTCAAATTGTAAATTTGAATAAAAATAGGATACAATAGTTCTTTTGACACATTTTGTTCAGACTGCTTGGAGGTTTCACCGAGATTGCACAGTATGCACATCTCATGCTTATGTGAACCTTGAACTTCAGACGTTATTTTCTCCTTATTTTTTTAAAGATCTCACTGAATTTGTTTTTAATAAATTTTGACAGGTTATGCATCACTTAATTGCTTAGAATGCGTTTCGTTTATTTTTAACTCAGAAAAATCTCAAAAGTCATATTAGGTGACTTATTGTTGCTTTGGATGTGGCTGGTTACAGAATTTTTTACATCTCTTTGATGGAAGACAAAATGACCATTGTTGTTGCCTATAGTTCAAGGGCCGTGCCGAGAATCGAACCCCAGACTTCCATAGTGTAGTCAGGTGCCTATGACAATGGCACATGCTCAACGTCATTCTTATTGTTATTATTCAATCATTTTACTTCAATTTAAATAAATATTGCGTTAAAAATACTCCAGGCAACATGAATCGCCTATCAGTTATGATCAGTCAGCGTTATTTGCAACCACGCAAAAACTTGTTTCGTCCCACTGACTCTATATGCCATTCGAAATAATGCATCAATTTGGTCAGTCTGGGTCTTTTTCGTGTGTTTGAATGTGATATAACGTTATATCATGACTCTAAAAATTAAACTTTAATCATAAGAGACACAATGGGTTTACCTTGGCCTGTAGACTCCATACGTGAGGCTGTATTCACCGTATCTCCAAAAAGACAATACCTAGGCATACGTAGACCTACCACACCTGCCACGCAAGCACCTGCATATTGTTGGGGTTTAATTTAAAAAATATACATTGATTAAAGGGATGGTCCCGGCTGAAAATACTAATACATATCTAAATAAATAGAGTAAGAGTCACTGAGCAAAATGCTGAAAATTTCATCAAAATCAGACAACAAATAACGAAGTTATTGAATTTTAAACTTTATCAATATCTTGTGAAAACATTATGCGCGTCATCATGAATATGATGATGCCATATCACCCACTTTCCTTTTTTTCTTGTTATCACATGAAATCACATTTGATTCATTTTTTCCATACATGTGTAAATGATCTTTTTCCATTATGATGAAATAAGTTGCGGCAATAAGTAACTAAGTAACTTGATCATTATTTTTTGTCAATCCAACTGCTATAGTTCTTAGTAGAAAATTGTGAATAAACCTAATTTCATATAGTAAAATACAAAGAACAAGTGGGGATATGACATCATCAGCCCACCTAATGAATATTCATGAAGACATGCCTAGAACTGTTTCAACGGAATGATGCAAAACTTGAAAATTCAATCACTTTGTTATCCGATTTTGATCAAATTTTCAGCATTTTGCTCTGTGAAGTTTACTTTATCTATTGAGATATAAGTATCTCCAACCTGGATCACCCCTTTAACCTTGAATGATCATATTTCGTAATATTATCATGGTAAACACGTGGTTTTGTAGTAGTAGGAGGAGGAGGAGTACTAGTCATGCTAGTAGTACTATAGTAGCAGCAGCAGTAGGAGTAATAGAAGAAGAAGAAATAGAAGAAGTTGAAGAAGAAGAAGAAGAAGAATTAAGTAGTTACTACTTCTTCTTCAACTACTACTTAGTAGTAGTATATACATGTAGTAGTAAGAGTCGTAGAAGTAGCCGTAGTAGTAGTAGTAGTAGTAGTAGTAGTAGTAGTAGTAGTAGTAGAAGTAGTAGTAGTAGTAGTAGTAGTAGTAGTAGTAGTAGTAGTAGTAGTAGTAGTAGTAGTAGTAGTAGTAGTAGTAGTAGTAGTAGTAGTAGTAGTAGTAGGAGTATAGTAGTAGCAGCAGCAGCAGCAGTACAATAGTATATTATAGCGGTATTAGCATTAGTGGCGATCCCGGGGGCGGGGGTCGACTTCTCCCTCCCCCCTCCGAATTCAGAATTGTGTACAACATGCATAATCGGAGAGAGTCGTCTTATCTCATCCCCACCCTCGAAAAAGTATCAAGAAATCTCCGCAAATGATTACCCATATAGTAGAAGTAGTAGATATGGAAACAATAAGTCATTTTGGAGGGCAAATAGTGCTTAATAGTAATTGTATCTTATATTTTATAAGAAGCCTTTTCCTATCGTCCCAGACATCGGTGATGTAATGTACTAAAGGAATGGGCAATCTACTTGGTGATAAGTACATCTGGTGATGAATTAACGAGGCTAATATATTTTTTAATAACAATAATGGTTTTAAGTATCGATTTTACCTTAATTTCCCCTCTTCCATTTTATGTATCCTTATCTCTATTTTTTCATTTTCATTTAAGCCATTTGCTTTTGTGAGCGTCCGATCTAGATCTATCTAGCCAGAGCAGATAATATTGTGTGACAGACATACAGTACTCAACGTACTGATATTTCAATACTGCATGACTTCCTTGAAGGGTGAAATATGTTTGAGACATGTTAGACTTAGTCATATATATACCAGCCTGTTCAGGTTCAAGTTTCAAGTTTCCTTTACTTCATTTCGACTCAACATATTACACAATTATGAAATAATATCCATACAAATCAATACAAGGGAATATACAATGTAAGCAATGCAACGATTCAGCCTGGTGTCCCCTAAACCTGACTATGTATTCTTGTTGGTGGGAATATTAAATCATACGGATTATGCAAACACCAGTTTTCGTATAAACACAGTGAAATGAATTTAATGGTTTAGAACAAAAAAAAGTAAGTAAAAACCCCAAACGCAATCACACACATTATACCACAAGAGGGCAGCATTTCGTCCTACTTTGATTTTATGAGAACTTCAAGGTCCCAACCACTGCATGTACAAAACCATGGACTTAAGTCCACGATAAAACTAAACAGGATTCCCAGGGTCTGTTTCTTTGATCATAGTGAGAAAAAAATCATGATTACCTTCCCCTTTTTTATCTTTATCTAATGGTTTGAAGTCTAGTGTACTACTATCTCGTAAATAATTTTTGTTTGGATTGTGCCAAAATGTCCTTTTTGTCCTTTTCACATGTATTAAATAATCAACACACAAGCCTTTGTGGAAAGAATTGCTGGTATTTGACCCGGACAGTTTACCTGAGTGAACTCCGACCCTGAGAAGGAGTTTCTCTTCCGGCTTATGTCTGATTCTGAATTTATATGCTTCCCTGACAAGAGACAGTGCCATAGAAGCAATCTCCTTGACGTGTTGAATCCCATTCCTGATAGGTAGACCAGACACCACCATGTACGCATCACCGATTGTCTCAACCTAGAAAAGTAACCATCGTTGGATTTATAGTGTTTGCTTCGACTAATGTTGCAGTAACATACGAAACCGATTCCAAATCTGACCGATGTCAGCAGTATAAGGGATTATGATCACATTTATTTCCTCATATAGAAATAAAGGCTTATGTACAAGAAAATGCTCCTTGCTAAATTTTATTTCTCCATTAAAACAACGATTAAGCTTCTACTAACCTAAAACAAAATTATTTCTCCTTATTGTGAAGAGCAATGCAAGTGTTAGAAGTAACAGTTGCGTTTGCTCAAAAAAAATCGCAAGTCGCGTTGAGTTAAAAGTTGCGTTTGATTGCAATGCAAGATAAAACGAATGAATCTTGATTTTGATCAGAATTTTCTGCCATTACTGGTTTATACTAGATAGGGGACATTAGGGCACTATAGTGCCATATTTTGGCTCGCTCACAGTGCTCGCTCAAAATGGTTGGCTCAATGCCCAACTGGATACCACTGTTGATGAATAGCTTGCTTGTATTAAAGGAGATGAGAGCAGAGATGGTAGAGGAAGAGGAACACAATCATATTCGCCATTTTTCATCTAATATTGAAATCCCTTGGCCCTTTTTTTTATTTTACCCGGGTTTGATCCAGAGATTACCTTTGAGCAAGGAATTCTATTTAAATTACTCTTTTTACTTGCATCAGTTGAATGGAAATATTTTAATCATACATTAGGTACATCATATAAGCATGTTATACGAACGTGTGTATGTGTAAAACAACGAATTAAAGGGCAAAAGCGGCAAAAATGTTAATTATATCATGTTTTCTACCTTATAAACGTCGAAATTTCCAATGATACTATCAAAACATGTGTAGAGGTCATTGAGCAAAGTGACGACCTGTAGAACGAGAAATGGACGCATTTATTATTTTCATTGTTGTTATCATAACCATTATCATTATTATTATTGTTGTTATAATTATCATAAGTATTATTATTATTAACATTATAATTATCATTATTATTATTATTGTTTATTATTATTATCATTATTTCTTTGGCATCAACTGTACCTATATGAGGCGAAAAAATAACTGAATTAAATCACTATGACACACAGGTCTCTCCTCCCGATATAACTGATTGGTGTGATGCAGGTTGACCACTACATCGATGTTCCCTATACGAATAGTGTAGTTGGTTGAACCCATCTTTGCATATTAAGAACACACTGGGTTTTTAATGTGCAAAGGTGGTGACTCTCCTCTACTCGGGGTCTCTATTTAACGTCCTACCCGAGGAACGGAGTGTTTTACATCGTTATATTAGGAATCTTCTGAAGAAGAAGAGAGGGACGCTTAAATCCAGGCGAATCGCATAAAACAGAAAAATCCAAGAAACAGATCAATGGTAGTTTGAAATGGAATGAGTGTATAAGAACACGTTTCGAACAGTTAAATGTTGTAATCACTAACGCCATGAAGATTTTTTTTCCAGACAATCTTACTTTCTTGTTTCAAGGGTTTATTCTTGACTAATTGAAGGTAAAATACACACGTACACCGGAAATAAGCTTTACAGATTGATTACTATGCTTTTTATTAGTAATTGAAACACTGGCAGTTATTTCCGCAAAATTTGAGATGGCCCCAAATAAAAAGAATGCATCAGAAATTGCATACATATACAATAAATACAATTTAGGATTTACTGTTAAAGCAAAATAAGGAGTTCTATTAAGGAGTAATAATGAAGAGCCAATATTATCAATCAATTACATGTACCTAATTAGAATCGAATCTCATTTTCCTGTTTATTCATTATTTTTTTTAAATTTCATTCTCACAAAAAATGGGGATGGATTTCAATAACTCATAATACTCTACATACTCAATATTAAGCTATGTCTATTAATAACAAAACCAATCTAACATTTATTCTTCACGTCACGAATTTCATATTAAAATTAAAAAGAGCCTTCAGCATGTTCAGTGATGAACTGAGGGCGCTCTAATCCATCGCGTTTCTAACAAGATAAAGCGGTATGAGCTTGTCTTCGCAAGCTGTTTCATTATTCAATGAATTGACAGTGTTCATCATCTACATTGTTTACCTGTAGTGGTGTGCTATCAGCTGAGATAGATGTGAACCCTACGATATCACTGAAGTAGATTGTCACACTTTCATAAGACTCTGGATTCACTGATGACCCTTGTTTGAGTTGCTCGGCTACAGATCTGATAAAGGACGAAAAGTAAATCCCGGAACTTCACTTTGAAACCTACATACATTAATTCTTTTTGTTGTTGTTGTTCCAATGATTTGAATTGTCATTTTTTACATTCAGTGTAGTTCAATCATAGGTTAAAGTTGAAGTCAAAGGATTCTAGTGGATGAAAAGGAGAAGAAAAGAGAGATGGGGAATTGAATCTCCTAATTGAAAACCCTGGTTACAGGCCTGGATCTGATCTGATGAGCTATACATCATTTTTTTTTCTATTATTCCAACATCTCCATCAAGCCAGTCTGTTTTGAATGGCGACTATTCAAATTCAGAATAAATCAAGGAAGTTGAGATAGTTGTTTCTCGGGATTGTACAACGCTGTCGTCAGATAGATGACATGTTCAAATCCAACTGGTTATAAGATTTTCTCTTGAGTTTTTTTTCACTGAATTATTTTTAATAAGAGCAAGCCATGATCGATTGAATGAAATCAGAGAATCAGAGAAACATATCCATTAAGTATATATTGGCAAAATCAAACAAAGAATTACAGAGTTGTATTCAGCCTTGTAATTTTGTGACATGACATGATTGCGTGTAGCTGCTCCATCATAACAACGCCATGTATTTCATTTCAAAATAGACCATTTTCTCGGGAAATTGAAAGCGGTTTATTTGTGCATTGAATGTAAGTTCTATGAAATAAATAATTTAAATCATCGCAAACCATCAAATTGTTTTTTATGATAGACAATATCGGTAAGGGAGCTGCTTACAATTAAAGTGAAATTTGTATTTAAAAAATAAATGAATAAAAATGTACAACTCTTTTGATGGATTTTCGTCGAACACTCATTTCTCATGTTTATGCTTCTTTTATCATCTATCAAAATTGCGGACGGGGAACAGAACTCGACATAATCCATAAAATTCTACGTTTATGGTTTTGAAATTGGTCAATGATGAGTTCTAAACTACTGCGAAGAATTCATTAAAATTGTCCGTACCCACCCTCATTCTGCTTCTTTATTACCCCCCCCCCTCCCCCACTCTCTCTCTCTAGCTTTGTTTTAGCATAGACCTACATATTCCAGTATCTATACCTTGGTAGGACTTCATAGAGGAGGGTCTCTGATCTCTTCTTTTCCTCTAAGAACGCGGCTGTTCTTTCTTCCACCAATGATTCGAGGTTAGTGGCATACTGTTCCATGCGACTCAACAAGTTGTCAAGGATGTTTCCACCAGCAAGATGCCTGACAAAATTATTTTGAGATTAATAGCATGAATAGTGTATGATAGCGGATATACGTTCACTCATAGAGCTATTATGGTTCACTCATGCTTCCTCTTTAGAAGTTTATTAGAAGACTAATTCATGGTCTTGATTGTAGCTTAGTGTATTAGTGTGCGCGTTTATAAGAATAATTATTACTATTTTACTTTTCTTCATTTTTGTTAGACATTATTTACCCTTTTTTGTATACATTTTTTTTTGTCTCTTGGGGGCTACCTTTCTCAATCTACTTTGAAATACAGCAATTCGAAATACATTGTTATGCAAATTATAGACGACGACTGAATTATAATTATGCGGCATGTATATCCCAGCGAAGTTTGGAAGCACCTCCTCACGACTGCATAGTGTATCCTACATGTCCTACGCATTATTTTCGCTTTGCACACACATAACCTAACAAAAATAGTATTATTAGCACAATGAGCAGTTGCAGAAATATATGTGTTTAATCCATAGAGATGTATACTACATGTAATTAGGCGTTATTAAGTATATATCTCTATGGTTTAATCACATCTAATCATTAAAAAAAATCAAACAGAAAAATAAGCTAAATGCGCGCATCCGATCGACTGAAGCCAGGCTGACACTTGCACGACTTTTGGCCACGATTTTGTCGTGGCAAGTCGTGCCATTTTAGGGCACGAACTGGGAGGCTCCCGCACTGTTTTACGACTTGTTCACGCATAGTTCACGACAAGTTCACGACGAGTTTACGAATGCGTGCCCGTCAGTGTCCACATTGACACGAACTGGCACGACGAGTTCACGCATAGTTTGCGCATAGTTTACGCACTTCTCGCATTGGCACGACGAGTTTGCGCAATTCGGACGGTGTCGTGCTGAACTATTCGTGAACACAACGTGAGCTGTTCGTGAACCATTCGTGACAGTCGTGGCATGGCGCGCACTGCCACGCATTGGCACGCTTCCTCCCGCGTCGTCCCGACGAGTTCACGACGAGTTCACGAACAGTTTGCGCATAGTTCACGACCCGGTCGCTAAATTTTGTCGTGACCAAAATTTTGAACATTTCAAAATTCTCGTCCCAACATGGCACGCAGTCACGACATGTCACGACGTGTTTACGCACACTTCACGCCAGTTCACGACTAGTTTGCGCACTGGCACGATTTGAGTCGTGCCAATGCGTGACACAAAATCGTGCAAGTGTCAGGCTGGCATCATAATCGAAATGCGTTTGAGTGTAACTATGCCGGACACTTGCACGATTTTGTGTCACGCATTGGCACGACTCAAGTCGTGCTAGTGCGCAAACTAGTCGTGAACTGGCGTGAAGTGTGCGTAAACATGTCGTGACACGTCGTGACTGCGTGCCATATCGGGACGAGAATTTTGAAATGTTCAAAATTTTGGTCACGACAAAATTTAGCGACCGGGTCGTGAATTATGCGCAAACTGTTCGTCAACTCGTCGTGAATTCGTCGGGACGATGCGGGAGGATGCATGCTAGTGCGTGGCAGTGCGCGCCATGCCACAACTGTCACGAATAGTTTACGAACAGCTCAAGTCGTGTTCACGAATAGTTCAGCACGACACCGTCCGAATTGCGCAAACTCGTCGTGTCAATGCGGGAAGTGCGTAAACTATGCGCAAACTATGCGTGAACTCGTCGTGCCAATTCGTGTCAATGTGGACACTGACGGGCACGTATTCGTGAACTCGTCGTGAACTTGTCGTAAACTATGCGTGAACAAGTCGTAAACAGTGCGGGAGCCTCCCAGTTCGTGCCCCAAAATGGCACGACTTGCCACGACAAAATCGTGGCCAAAAGTCGTGCAAGTGTCAGCCTGGCTTGAGAGTATAAGTTTACTTGTTGATTTTCTTCATGCTTGACAGTAAATCCGTAGTTGCTGGTCTATTCTCTGGTATTTCCTGCCAACATGCTTGTATGATAGACCGAATTTCATCAGTACACATTTGAGGGTCAATCTTAGGACGGAAAGGGGGCACATTCGTCTCTTTCAGCTTCTTAATGATTTCTATAAAAATATAAAATCACGTAAAATAATGATTTCCAAACATTCTCGATCATCTCAATTAAAGCATAACAATTGTAAACATAGAATAATACTAATAAATTGTACTTCTATTATAACGAGCGGTTAAGATGAAAATAAAGAAAATAAATCATTGATTTCAGTTAAAACACTACTAGATCTGTATTTTTGTATTGCTTTCACACCCTTCTTTTTTGTTTCCTTCATGTCCAATTTCAGCATCAGCAGTGCATTTGAATAGCCAACATGATGCGTTATAGTCAGTATAGTCCCTAAAAAACACTATCCCACTGGCATAGTGATGGGAAGATAGGACCAGGAAACAGAGCTGGGTTACTAACTTGAGCATGTTGAGTCAAGGGTAATAAATGTCTATGTGATTATGAGTATTTTCATTACCATCTATTTCCATTGTGTTTCTTTCTTCCTCGAATGGGCGCGCTCTTGAGACGATTTCTTGCATGATAATACCGACACTATAGATGTCGCCCTTCTGAGTTGGCTGTTGATCGGGTGATCTCAGTATTTCGGGAGATTTCCATAGCATTTCTGTGAACCAGAAATCAAGAAATATTAAGGGTCTGTGCCATGTTTCATCAGCAACAAATGGAGGGAACATGGGGCAATAAAGATATGAATTGCCCGTATTTTTGTCTCACCAGCATAGCAGAGTGAGGCCATATATATGCGCCGCGTTTCCGGTGGCGTCAACACCAAATCTTAACCGAATGTTAAGATTTTGAAATGACAGCATAACTTAGAAAATATATAGACCTAGTTCATGAAAGTTGGCCATAAGATTAATTAAGTATTACTTAATATCCTGCCTGAGTTTCATGTCACATGACCAAGGTCAAAGGTCATTTAGGGTCAATGAAATTAGACCTTGTTGGGGGAATCAACATCAAAATCTTAACCTAAGATTAAGTTTTTAAAATGTCATCATAACTTAGAAAATATTTGAACCTAGATCATGAAACTTAAACATAAGGTTGATCAAGTATCACTGAATATCCTGTGCAAGTTTCAAGTATCATGATTAAGGTCAAAGGTTATTTAGGGTCAATGAACTTTGGCCAAATTGGGGGTATTTGTTGAATTACCATCATAAGTTTGAAAGTATATTGGTCTAGTTCATTAAACTTGGACACAAGAGTAATCAAATATCACTGACCATCCTGTGCGCATTTCAGCTCAAATGACCAAGGACAAAGGTCAATGAACTTTGGCCATAATGGGGTATCGGTTGAATTACCATCATAACTTTGTGTGTTTATGGATCTGTTTCATGAAACTTGGAAATAAGAGTAATCAAGTATCACTGAACATCCTGTGCGAGTTTCAGGTCACATGATCAAGGTCAAAGGTCATGTAAGGACAATGAACTTTGGCCATTTTGGAGGTGTTTGTTGAATTGCCATCACATCTCTGTAAGTGTATTGGTCTAGTTCAAAATGGGTAAAAGATGTGCTTACTAAGAGTTAAATTTAATTCGGGTGGCAAAATTGTCACAAAATGCTTGAATGTATCCGTTTTTTTCAATTGACTTAAAGTGCAAGGGAAATGTATGAGAAATGTTTCGTAGGGTAAGTTTGATTTACCCTTTACACTGCGTCAAAACGAACATTTCTGCGCAAACAGATTTCTGCGAGATTCACAAAAATGGACAGTACCCATGCATTCAAGTGTAACATTCTGTCAAAAAAAATTACTTTCATTGGATAGATGAGACCCAAACCAAAGAATATACTTGAAAAACTGACCCACATGTTGTATATTTTTTGTAACTTCCAGAGCTTTTTCAAGGTGTAAACTTTTTGGGGTTTTTTGATACGCACTGTGTATCGAGAAGTTTGAATCACTGAACAATACAATGGTAATATACGGATGACGGAATATCTAACTAGGGAAAGACGTCGATCATAATATACCATGGAAATTCTGAAAAAGACTCCTGTGCTCAAAATCTCGATGAACATACTTAACAAAAAACATTGGGAAGTTTGGATTAAATTACAATTGTATATTATTTAATCGAAAATATGAATGTTTTGTCAGGAAAGTACCTTGGGAACATTATATGGGCTATGAATGTTGTAAGGAAACATACCCACAACTGTGTACTGATTTCTATTCCTATAATGACTGCATTGATGCATTCTGGGTATGGAACAGTGACTGACTCGTGATTTATGCTATTCTATTGAGCTTTGGTGCTTTCCCTATTTAATTCTCTACCAAAATCGTTTACAAACTGATGGCACCAGGCAAATCTGTCCAATCTCTCGTATTCTAAAAAAAATGGAAAGCCCTACTCTGTGGGTTCTTTGCCGAATGATCTTCGCTGTTATCGATGTCTCTAAATGTGGCGAGTCCGTAGTCAGTGAGCTTGAGAACGAACCGGCTGTCGACCACGCAGTTTGATGATGATAGTCTACCATGAAGAACGATAACACTGTTGTGTAGGTAGTGCAGTCCCTAGAATGATCAAGATTGACATTGTAATTCCATGCAGTAAAGCTAATATCGACAATTTTTTTTCATGAGCCACAGATGTATATTTTCCCCTAGCTTCGTTAATGAGCTACAATCCTGTGTATTTACACTTTAAAAAAAAAGTTTACCCATTATTGGGTAAAATGGGTATACTTGCTTGTCGGTTTGATAAAAAGATACCAAATATTTTGTAAGTTTTACGCAATGTTGCATTGAAAATTACCCTTAAAACCTGCATTTGGCCCAGTATGGGCTAAAAAAATTACCCAGCAGCAAACATGTATAAGTTACTTTTTTTACCTAATATGGGGTAAAATTTTACTCAGTGTTTTTAGAGTGTATACCGGTGCAGATTAATATCATCTTCATGAATGCCGTGTTATAAATTTCTTTACTTTAAAAATAATCATTATCCTCACCATCATCGTCGCCGTCATCATAAAGAAAGCTAGAGACAAGCAGGTGGCCGAAAACGGTATGGACATGATTGTTTTTTTTTTACGTTTCTTTATGTTAGGAACAAACTAAACAATCGTACTTACACGCATAACATCAGTAATGAGAGAATTCTTAAACATATTGTCGAGTTGTAAAGCCTCATTTTCCACGATGTCCTGAAAAGAAATTGAAACGAACGAAATAGTTCAGAGCCTACAACAACAAAACGATTATTAGTTGAAAAGCAAAAATATGTAAAGAAAGATTTACACGTTTAATTACATTCCTTATTCGTAAATCAGTAGGCCTATTAAACAAATGAATGTGGATCGAATAAGTTTCTCTTTCCTCCTTTCTTTCTTTCATTATTTTATTTTTCCTTCTAATTCTTTTTCCTTATTGTTTCTTTACCTCCCTTCCCTTCTTCCCCCTTCCTGTTTTTCTTCTTTCTTTGTGTGTTTCTTTCTTTCAAAGAATGAAGGAAACATTTTTCTTTCCTTCATTCCTTCTTTCTTTTCTCCTCCTTTATTTTTTCTTTCACACATTTATTCATCTTCCCTTCCTTTATTATTTTTTTGTTATATTCAATTTAAAGAATGACGGAAAACTTTTTTTCTCTTTTATGCTTTCTTTCATCCTTCTTTCATTCGAACGTTCTTTTGTTCCTTTTTTATCGTTTTCCTTCATTGGCCCTTTCAGTTTTTCTTCTCAATTCATCTTTTTCTTCTTTTCCTTCTCTCCTTCACTCTTTCCTTCACCCTCCTTTCTAATTCTTAATATTTTTTTACAAGTCTAACACTGTGTAGCCCTCTTTGTTCTTTTTTGTCGATTGTCCCGTATTTCATTTTGTGAAATCTGGTCACCCTGATATGGATATATACATGTATATTTATGTGTGTGAGGGTGTGTGTGTGTGTGTGTGTATATATTTTTTTTAAAAGAAAAATGTGGTAAGCTAAATCAGGTATTACAGATTGATACATATCATACCTGAAGACTTCCTTTGGGGCAGTACTCTGAAATTATTGAAATGTTTGGGGCATCAACGCATGCGCCCACAAAACGAACGAGGTTATTGTGCTCCACTTGACGCATCTGTGGTGTACAAACATACAATGATAGGAAAAATTTATTGTTATGGCGCAAAACATCTCAGCGAAATTCAGAGCTCTACACCGGGTTTTAGCATATAGAAAAATCTACTTGTTCCGTCATTACAACATAGCTTCCTTACGTTTTAAAATCAAGATTCGCTGACATGTTTGCATTGCATAATGATCCCTCCCTCATGGTGAAGAGAACAGCGATGTGACAGGTTTAGAAGAAAGTATTCAGATTGTGGTCAATGCATTGTGCATGCATATCGCGCATCAATATTTACTCCTTACAAATTTGAGGAGATTTGACTATCGACTGTACACGTGCCACATACATGTACTTGATATTCATTTTAATACTTCTTACATAAATGAACAACTGCAGCAACACGTGAGAAATGTGATGTAATTGAGTTCAGCCAAACACGCGTCGCAATTTAGGCCTACCATCCATCGATTCGTAAGATTAGGAATTACAAACTAACCTATATAAAACATGAGGTTTGTCCTTGATACTCCGAGCCTAAGTAAATGAAATTTTATTGTTGTTTCCATTACATAAATCATGGGACGGAAATTACTCTTCGATTCGACTAATAGTAATGGGTATTTCGTAAAGAGAATATTCAAGACTTTCTTGATATTGCGTCTTTTTTTAAATAAATATGAAATTTTATTTTAACAGTTTACCACTGGTTGGTTCTGTGTTATATTTCGTGTCACAAATTGGTAGTTATGAAAAAAGACAAACACGACGAAAGTCAAGAGAGCAGTGTATTCAGATTTTAAAAAGAGATATGTTCAGCTCTATAAAGAAATAATAACCAAACAAGCACAGGTCCATTTTATTTGAATTTAACGTCCTCTTTGCTTTCCAATGCACTTTACATAAGTATCATTGTGATTACAAATGAATTTAAATAAATATCGCCTATTGTTAAAGCAGGATTTAGTATTAAATGATAGAATACTTACATAATTAAGTTCTTTTAGTACATCCCGAGTTAAATCTAGTTTTGTTTTCTCAATCCTCCTGATCATCACCAGTCGACCCTATTCGAATTAAGAAAAAAAAAACAGCCAATACACGCTACCTAACTATTGCTTTATCATGATTGAATGAAAATAATCAAACGTCAAAGACACTTCATTGTGTACAAATCCCGAAAAGTTTATTTTATCAGTATTTCAACATTTTAACTTAAAAGAGAGATATACAAATCCTATTTCTTTGCAATACGTCGGCGGAGACAGACTGAGCTTGGAAAACATTCCATTCGATTGTCCGCTTTCCACACACAGAATCCGAGACCGAAAAGGCTGACGCATTCTGTTTGATTTTCATAACATTCTGGAAATAGCCTCTGACAAAAGGACGGATAATATGAATCCCAGGAATATTTCACTGATATGAAGTGTATACCTGTTGCAGATTGCAAGTGTTGTGTAGGTTGGGGCCCATTCGATTTGGTTTTTAATTTCTCTCATACCGTCCTCAAATTTCCGGCATGATTTTCCTCAATTGCCCAATACATTAAACATACCTTAAAGTTGGCTACAGTTGCGAACATCTGTCTCTGATGTGATGTTCCATGTCCAATGGAGGTTACCTATCATAATAATGAAACAAAAATATAACTGTAAAATGTTCAAAGAGGTTCATCTCATTTGATGGATGTTGGAGGAAATTTCTACCTTGAGACGGCGACTTAATATCCGGTCTTCTATTGCAGTCACCGTCTGAAAGGGCCTTCACTTTAAATTACCGAATTGCCCTGATATAATGTTTGAAAATGGAAATATCTCTGATAACCCCTGAAAAATTATGAAAATCGATATATATATATATATATATATATATATATATATATATATATATATATATATATATATTGCATATTGCATGGTATTAATGGACTTTTTTCACTTCGGTCAACTGATCCTCTTGTCAGCAGGGTCGCCGGGTACAAGTCTTTTTTTTTTAAGTATATAAGCAACAATTTATCTACGATATTTTTATGAAACACACAGTTTGTCGATGGTGTGGTAAATTAAAATGCAATACATGTTTTGTATATTTTGATTGATTTTGAGACGAATAAAAAGTGCAAAGATGAAAAAAGAAGACTGCAATTATGACTATTTTCCCAGACTGATTCTTGGAAAATTCGGTCGTAATAATAAGTGCATGTCCTCTACCGGTATAGAATGATAAAGAAGTTCCCTTTAATCTTTATTCCAATCTAGAAAGTCTATTCTTACTCGTTTCATGCACGAAACAACTTTGGAATTTCTCGAAATCTTTGTTCATATACATCAATAAAACAGATCGACTCATTTCAAATTATTTCATTTAGAATTTATCGAGTGTGATATCTCGAATGAAGAGGAAGTTTGAATGAAGATAATGTGTAAGATTTTTTTGACATAGACCTTAAGCATGTTACAATCTGACAACTTTCATTTTACATTGATCAAATCGAGATGTGTTTTAGTATTAACAAACTAACAACCCCAATTATTTCAACCGTTGTGCATGCAAAGTCTCACCTTGGCGTGACTTGCAAATATATAGGATTCTACTCCACTGATTTTATCTTGGTCTGTATAGACTTATGATAGCATCATTCAGTGGAGAGATGTATAATACACTCCTTTTTGAATCATCGGAAGAAAATTCCAATTTACCCTCTTTTTCTTTCTCCCCTGGGTTTTGGTTCTCTTCCACTTCGCTCCCCTTTCGTTCATTCGCTTTCTTTCATTTTCTTGAATGCACCATGGAGCTGGGAACTAACTAATCAGATTAATGTCAACCAATGCACGATATATAGATTTATCTTGTGTTTCTTGTCAAGCATGACATCGGCGGGGAAACTGAAAAGCAAATGAGACTGACAATAAAATAAAAAAATATGTCATATCATGTACGTAATTTTTTGTTACTTTATGAATACATGTACTTATTTTCTTACCTGATATATTATTTATTGTATAGGCCTACAGATGTTTTTATATGGTTGATACTGGGAATCTTTCATATTCATCTTAAGAGTCGCTAATGTGATTGTTAAGGTCAGTTCACTTTGCAGACACCACGTAGTGTGTATCTTAATTTTGTCCATCATCTTCTTAAATTAAAGGCCAAGTCCATCTCAACTTTCGATTTCGGTGAAATTTTAGTGTAATACCTACTTGATTTTTTTTTCTAATTATTCAAAGGAACCTTTTGATGGATTGACTTAAAGTTTATAATTATTATTCGCAAATCATCTCTTACGTGTTATTTGCTCGTAGTTGCAAGTTTATGTGTAAAGTAGCATTTTTAGAAAGGTTCATTTTCAATCAGTTTAATTCAATTGAGTATTTTTTCTCCATTCATTCTAACCTGCAAATGGTCAAAGAAACCTCGAAATGTTGAGCTCCCCTTATTTATACTTACGAAAGAGCCAGAAAACTTTGACTGTCCCGACTTGGTTTCTTCCGGAAATACAAGTTCATCCCAAGACAGCTTCCAAGACATACGAAGAAGTTCAGCATCTAGACGCATTTTCCTTTAAAATGATCAGAAAATGATGTTATCCTCTCTGCTTTTCAAAATTATTGCAATATAATAAATTTGTGAAAAATTGAATCTGACAGCTCGTTTCACTGACATTAAAGGCTTGTCATGGTCGTTTATTTCATTCTTGTAATTCATGTAACTATTTCAATTACGTAACAAGTGGAATGCCTCTGGCCGTCTCACCTGCATCACGCGATTCAACATAGCAGCAGTGCTGACTTTGAAAACTACTATAACTGGCAAAAGATGTTCATTGATACTTGGTTACTCTTATTTCCACCTTTTATGAACTAGAACAATACACTTTTAAGGTTATGATGGTAGTTCAACGAATATCCCCATTCGGCCAAAGTTCATTGACCCTAAATGACCTTTGACCTTGATCATGTGACCTGAAACTTGCACAGGATGTTCAGTGATACTTAATTGCTCTTATGTCAAAGTTCAAGAACTAGATCCATAAAATTTCAAAGTTATGATGACAATTCCTAAAATACCCCCAACATGGCTAAAGTTTGTTGACCCTAAGTGACCTTTAACCTTGGTCATCTGACCTGAAACTCGCACATGATATTCAGAGATACATGGTTGCTCTTATGTCCAAGTTTCATGAACTAGGTCCATCAACTTTTTAAGTTATGACAATTCCTCAAAAAAAAACCTACATGGCCAAAGTTTGTTGACCCTAACGGACCTTTGACCTTAAGCATGTGATCTTCAGTGATACACTATAACCTTAATGTATACTTTCGAAGTTATGACAACATTTAAACAAGTGGAATGCCTCTGGCCGTCTCACCTGCAACACGCGGTTCAATATAGCAGCAGTGCTGACTTTGAAAACTACTCTAACTCGCACAAGATGTTCAGTGATACATGGTTACTCTTATGTCCACTTTTTATGAACTAGACCAATAAACTTACAGAGATATGATGGTTATTCAACAAAAACCCAACATGGCCAAAGTTCATTGACCTTACATGACCTTTGATCTTGATCATGTGACCTGAAATGCGCACAAGATGTTCAGTGATACTTGATTACTCTAATGTCCAAGTTTAACGAACTAGACCAATAAACTTTCTAATTGTCCAAAAGTTTGACCTTGATCATGAGACCTGAAAGACCAATTAAACTTTCAAAGTTATGATGACATTTCAAAAACTTAACCTCAGGTTAAGATTTTGATGTTGATTCCCTCAACATGGTCTAAGTTCATTGATCCTAAATGACCTGTGAACTTGGTCATGTGACATGAAACTCTAATAGAATTTTCAGTAACACTTGATTAACCTTATGGCTAAGTTTCATGAACTAGGTCCATATACTTTCTAAGTTATGATGTCATTTCAAAAACTTAACCTCAGGTTAAGATTTGATGTTGACGCCGCCGCCGCCGTCGAAAAAGCGGCGCCTTTAGTCTCACTCTGCTATGCAGGTGAGACAAAAACTACGCCTACCTGTATACAAGGACTAGGATAAGAACCGATAAGAGTATCACTGAGGCTGCAGCTATCCCAGAAATGGCAAGAGTTGAAAGCCTCCCTAAACAAAAAAAAAAGAAAAAAGAAAACCTTTAGACAGACGAGTGTGTTATGTTAACTAATTACATTGATTTAAAACTTAGAAGGAATTAAAAGGACAAGTCTAGCCAAAAGTTGATTTGAATAATAGGAGGAAATCCAACAAGCATTACACTGAAAATTTCATCAAAATCGGATGTAAAATAAGAAAGTTAAAAATTTCGCTTATTCTCACAAAACAGTTAGTCATGTCCTGGTAGGTATGCAAATGAGCACACTGATGAATTCCCCCCTCACTATTTCTTTTGTATTTTATTGTATGAAATATGAAAAAAAAATCAAATTTTCTCCTCATTGTCATGTGAAACAAAGTTTCATTCCTCCCTGAACATGTGGAATTACCATCATTTAACATCGTATGGTTACGTCAAGTTGGTCGTTATTGTCCAATATGTAATATTGTATAATTCACACAATAAAAAAATGATAATGAGTGGGGGCATCATCGACTCTCTCATTTGCATATCACTGAGATATGAATATAACTGCTTTGTGAAAAAAGCGAAACTTAAAAATGTCATAACTTTTTGTTTTACATCCGATTTGATGAAATTGTCAGCATTATGCTTGTTGATTTTCTATACATGTATGTCGATTCAAATCAACAAATTTCTGGGGTGGACTTTACTTTTGAATAAATGAATTTGCCGCGGGATATTTTTTATCTACTATCATGGAAAGCGCAATACATAGTACGCCTTATATGCATTTTTTTTTCTAAATCACAAAAGTGGGGCAATTTTACTATCACCTTGATTCAGATTCATCGGTTTATTGCCAAGAAAACAGTCGAGAGACTGATACAAACAAAGGTTACAGAGTAATCTTAAATGTATAGTGAGATAAGTGAATCCAAATATCAGAAAAATAATGATGATAGTGAATTGTTCAATATAAATTATTTAGGCACATTGCACTACAGAGTATATATTATACAGTGCGTCCCACAAAAAGCAAACCGAGATTTATCGATGATTTATCATAACTTAATCACAAATACAATAGACAAATGACCTACCATTGTAAAGCTTAGATTCTCCTCTTTCATCGGATATTACTAAGATTATTTCTCATTCACGCATGAGTGAGCAAAAATAATTTGAAGAGGGGATACAAAAAAGTCATTTGGCGGGCTGTATCTGGGTTTCAAAAGGAAAAACACATTTTTAAAAGTTCGATATCTGCTCTTTAATTTGATACCTCAATTAAAGAAAATGGTCCAGAAATAACAAAGCTCTGGTTATTTTGAATAAGGCTTGAATTTCAATAATTTCATAGAATGAATAGGTTTTACAGGCTAGCGTGCAAACTCACTCGACACTCCATTTTGTTGACGATCAGCCATGCATTAAGTATTTTGTTAACCATGCGATAGCTTCTGTGGGAAACCGTTATTTAATGAAATTATGGAAATACAAGCATTGTTTCGAGGGACATAACGTTTTTACTGCTTGACCATTTTTTGTGATTAAGGTATCAAATAAAAGAGGAGATATTGAACCTTTTAGGCATGTGATTTTCATTTTGAAATTCAGATACCCCCGCCAAATGAGTTTTTGGTATCCTTTCTACAAATTGTTTTTGCTCACTCATGCGTGAATAAGGAATAATCTAAGTTATATGAGATGAAAGAGGAGATTCTAAGCTTTAGGTAATTTGTTTATTGTATTTGTGATTAGGTTATGTTAAATCATCGTTTCGTTTTTTTTCTGGGACGCACTGTATATCATATATTTGAAATATGTCTACATATGGAATGATGTTTGCATCTTTTTTTACTTTCCAGAATGCTTCTGACATGTCTGAAGAAGTGTAGGGAAATAGTGTGATGGTGATGATGTTAGTGTTAGTGGTCATTTCAGTCACCACGACCAGTGCAGCAACAGTATATAAAGTAATAGTTAAATTATTATATAGGTGAGCAGTAGTAGTACAGTTAGGACTAGTAGTAGTAATACAATAGTAAGATAAAAAGTATACGAAGAAGTGATGGGAAAAAAAAGTAGTTACACTATAAAAACGAATCAGTAAAAAATAACTAGTTTACATGGTCAGCTGGGGGCAACTGTTATTTCAGTAATATTTGATTGTTTTCCAGTCATATTTTACTAGAACATAATTTTTTTTGACAAGAATTTATGTCAGAAATGTGATTATCAGTGATTGTCATAAAAGTTGCACCCAGCTGACTACTGGTCTAGTCAATTTGACTAACTTGTTGTAAGAGTGCAGTAATTGTAGTAGAAGTTGTAGTAGTTGTTGTAAAAGTAGCTGTTGTAGTAATAGTAATGGTAGAAGTAGTGATAGTAGTAGTAGTAGTAGTAGTAGTGGAAGAAGTAATGGTAATAGTAGTAGCAGCAGCAGCAACAGTAGTAATGATAGTAGTAGTAGTGGTAGTAGTAGTGTTAGTAGAAGTAGTAGTGGTGGTTGTGGTGGTGATGGTAGTAGTAGTAGTTGTTGTAGAAGTAGTAGTAGCAGTAGTAGTGGAGGTGGTGGTAGTTAGTAGAAGTAGTAGTAGTAGTAGTGGTGGTAGTAGTAGTAGTAGTGTTAGTAGAAGTAGTAGTGATGGTGGTTGTGGTGGTGGTGATGGTGGTGGTAGTGGTAGTAGTAGTAGTAGTAGTAGTAGTAGTAGTAGTAGTAGAAGTAGTAGTAGTAGTAGTAGTAGTAGTAGTAGTAGTAGTAGTAGTAGTAGTAGTAGTAGTAGTAGTAGTAGTAGTACTTGAATGTGGCTGCATGAGTTGAATATTGGTCATGGTCGTTACTTACCGTCAGGTTGACATTCAGGATTTTCATTGTAGAATCCACAGAGCGGTGTATCTCTCGGAGGTCCAGTTGCACCTCCTGGCCATTTAATTGATTTACCAGGGACTGGTGTGTATTTCAATCCAGATGATGTTAAATAAAAGTTACCAACCACCTACAAAAAACATATTTCAATAGGATTTTATTTGCATTTGAACTATTGAAACTTTATATTTTAAAATTTTTTGTTTAAAGAATTCAAGGTTTAGTGAAATACTTTTGATCGCATGTCATAAGGTGGTTCAATTTCACGAACAGTGTAAAAATGGTCAAAAAAGTTATTTTTATATGTTATAGGTATTTGAATTTTCAAATGCGTTTTTTCTCAAATTGGACCTTCTGCACATAAAATGGTGAAAAAATTAATGCTACATTGGATCACACTTGTATTTGCAGTTGTATTATTTAAACATCAATGCTTGCATCCATAACAAAAAAAAATGTAATCTGTTCTAATTTTGCATTTGTTTTCCCCAAACAAGTGACCCTCACCCTTAGATACCTTGCAAATTCATTACAACATGATTAGAAAAAGTTTTTTTTTGCAATGATACTAGACTTTGAAATAGTATAAATGAAGTTTACAAATGAAATAATTAACTTTTTTTCTAAATTTAATAAATATATAGATGGATTGCAGATTTTAGGTAACATGCATATGTAGCTAATTGTTGAATATTTTCAAAGTTGTCAAATTTTAATAAGGCGTAGTTGTTCTTTGCATGTAAACTGACTAGAAATATGAGACCGATAGTCAGTATTCTTGTTTATGTACATGACATATATAATATAATATATTATGGCATAATTATACATGTTTTAATTGTTATTTAAGTTAATTAACTTAACATAATTACCTGCATGCCTACATCTTTTTTTTAATAAATGTACATCAACTTTAAAAAAGATGCATAAAGTGAAATTAGACCAAATCTATATTGAAATTAAAGAAATTAGAGGGAAAATGTTTTTGAATGTATATATCGGCTAACTTTTTCCGACTTAATATAATATAATAATTAGGCAGATCATTAATAATTCAATTGTATATAGGTTCATTGAAATAGTTTCAAATGTTTGTTTTCGACAATAAATGAACTTTATTTTATTTAAGTAGTGACATTAAATTAACAAATGCTTTAAATGAACAAAAATCATGGGTTAAACATCACATTTTAACATTTTTTTCATTTCCCGTATCCACCGGCTCCGCCACCCCTTTAACTTCCAATTCAATTTGCTGTAGTTTTTGTTGCTGATATTGTAGTGATCCAATTTATATTGATATATTTAGTCTATAGTTCTAGCTTCAAAATGAGACCTTACACAACAAATTTGGCCATGGGTCTGTGATGTAGCTACAATTTATCCACAGCAATGCGTGGAAATTTGTTTATCCGCCACCCTTTTTGCATATCCAACTTATAAAATGCGACCTTTTGGGAGTTGAAAACCATGCGTCGGTAAAGTAAATGTAATATTGCTTTTCTAATGATTCCCATCACAGACTCGGTCTATTTGACTTTATCGCATCTAATATGTCTAATGTAGCTTTATGTCTGTGATGTAGCTACAATTTATCCACAGCAATGCGTGGAAATTTGTTTATCCGCCACCCTTTTTGCATAGTTCTAGCTTCAAAATGAGACCTTACACAACAAATTTGGCCATGGGTCTGTGATGTAGCTACAATTTATCCACAGCAATGCGTGGAAATTTGTTTATCCGCCACCCTTTTTGCATATCCAACTTATGAAATGCGACCTTTTGGGAGTTGAAAACCATGCGTCGGTAAAGTAAATGTAATATTGCTTTTCTAATGATTCCCATCACAGACTCGGTCTATTTGACTTTATCGCATCTAATATGTCTAATGTAGCTTTATGTATTAACAGTTCAATATTATCTCAGTCTTCTCAGTCCGAATGGATAATAGCCTCTACAATCGAGTATGTCGAGACAGCAAAGAAGCAATATTTCTAAGAGCTCTGTCTTTGAAATGAATTGGAAAAATAAAAGAAATGTCGCTTTTCCAGCAGTAAATATTTTTCAACATTACCACCCTGGTTTTTGTTCTGTTTGCAATCTTGTTACACAATATATTATGTACCAATTATTATGTTCATCATTTAATATTATAAAAAGTTACATAATTACATGCTTACTTGATTTAATTCATTTGAATAATGTCAACGATAATTAGATCAATGCTAATGACCTCCTGATGAGAGCCTATTTTTTCAGTAATGAAATAAAACGTCTTCGGGCAGTTTTATCCACAATGAGCAGAAAAAAATTAACTGAATGTCATATAGTGCACACGGTCAATTTAAAGAAATGGAATGGAAGCTAATAGGTCTAAAAAAAAATCTGAGCTAGAAGGTCACACTTGTCACCTGTGTCTGTGATATGTTACAAAAATGAAGCCCAGAAAAAATTGCATTCGAAAATAATTATTAAGTGCTTCAAAAATTGAAATATAAAGTGACCGGAAACACCATATTAATTTCATCCTATACACTTATGTGTACTATTTACAAAATCAGGGTTTGCCTTGTAGTTTTAGCTTTTCATTCTCAATGATGGTTGTTTTCAGGGTTTATTAGTTCTAATACATGTACTTGTACACATGTTTCATCTTGGTTTGATGATTTTTTTTAATCGGCTGCTCACAAAGTTAAACAATACCTTTAATCGTGAAATTCTTATCTGGGTCCCGTAACACAAAGGTTAGCGATTGATCGTAAGCTTGATTTCTAAGATTGATTGTACATTGTAGTCAATGCAATCAATCGCATAAAAATGTTCTACGATCATTGCCAAGCTTTGTGTTACGGGCCCCTGGACATAATTATGAGAGAAAAAAAGTACTGCGTATTCTTGATAAAACCACAAGGCGTATGAGATATTCAAAATTGTGAGAAAAAAACTATTGCTATCCACCTATTGATGACCATCAGAGAATGAGGATTAAGGAATGGTCGAATTCCCTAAACATTTAAATTGGGTTAATACCGGAAAGAAGGAAATACATCTGCATTGATAAGGTTTTGACATGTCATCCTCTTTCATTTTGCGCTTACTTTTCCCATGGTATATGGCTTCACATCGTATTTGGCTAACTTAATTAGATATTAAAATATGAAAATAATTGTCGGTGTAAATCAAAATCAAATAAGGCGTTTACCTCGAATGTACCGTTCTCCGTATCTGTCATGTCCCAAAGGGAGTACTCTGAATCACGATCACCGTTCTCATTGATTTTCACTTTTCCGTATAACCCTGAAATGTATACATTTATCATTGAGTATCGTCAGTACCTCCAATACTAAAAATAAATCTATGACCGAAAACGGTATTTATTGATGAAAGGTAACATTTTCTATGTGCAATAAAGTAGATGAATGAAGATAGCTTTACGATATTGCTATATGGAAATATTGATGATAGTACTAATAATTGAATATATTATTATGATTGTGATGATGATGATGGTGACAATGATAATAACGTTGATATTAATGATGATGATATTGATAATGATAATAATGATAATTATAATGATGATATTAATAATATCAGTAATGACGGTGTCAAAAAAAATACAAACGAAAATCATAGCAATGATAGTTATAAACTTTACTGCGCGTGTTGGACCAATAACATTAACACTCTTTAACGAAAGAGGAATTAAAAAATCCTTAATTGAAACTGGAAAATCCTATAGACAGATCAACCTGAAAACATTGTATGTTAGTGCGTCACCACGTTAGGATAAAAAAAATACCAGAAAAAAAATTCAACTCCTGTTCGCGCTCGCATTATTTTATTTTGTGAGACAGGTTCGTATCATGATTGCGAATGTTCCCCTTCGTTAGGTGTAAATATCAACAATTTTCAGCTCGGGCTACTCGCTCGGGTTATGTGATCAGTGAGATAATATCCGTTTAATATCCATTAATTAAGTGACTAAAAATTTGTGCTGGTGCCCCCCCCCCCATTCCGTGACCCACGGTACGCCATTGATCATTAATACATTGATATGGCAAACGCCGTCGATATTCAAAGAGTGGCAACGCATGAATTTTGCGATCTATGAAAGCACTTTAATAAGAAGCTGTATTATACAATCATATCAAGACTAAAACGCACATCCTTTCCGACACACGCACACCAGCACACAATTCAAAAAAAGTAAGAACTGACCGTCGAATGTCCTGTTCCACATTTTCTTGGTAACAGCATGACCGTCATATACATCTCCTCCCTCAGCGATTGTTTCATTAATTGCCAATGAATATAATATCATTACGTCATAGAATGCAGAAGCCAAGAAGATATTCTGTATTTGAATTTAAAACAAACACAAGAAAATCTGAAAATACTTTTCCATGTCTTTTTAAACACAGTGAAATGTTGTCATTACGATTTACATATAAATTTTATTTTTTCCTGTTTCATGAATCTTTGAGCAACGTCGTTTTCTTCCTTGGTGTTTTTGTGCGCTTTAAAAAAAATATGAAGTTATTTATAACTCTTATCATTAACATTCTCTATTTAACTTTCAGGAATAGACTGGTTGGTGGGAGTGTGTTCTCATTAGTTAAGAGTCTCTCGGTTGTAGAATAGAGTCGCAATCAAATTTGTCAAAAGGTTAGTTAGATTCAAATGTGAATCAACTTTTTTAGCACAATCAATAAAAAGATCGCTTTTGAAATTTTAAATGTAGTTGTGGAAAAGATCTGCTGCTCAAAATGATTGATCTCGTTTTTTATGAATTTTACACTACACTCTTAAAAGGGTTGGGCAAAAAGACCCAATTTTTAACCATCACTGGGCAACATACTGTCAATTTAAAAAATTGGTTTAAATCTGTCCAAATTGTAATAAAACTAATAATTGGGTAATATATTTGCTCGATTGGATAATAATTGCCCATGATATAGAGTGCATCCCACAAAAAACGAAACAGAGATTTAGCGATGATTTATCATAACTTAATCATATATACAATAGACGAATGAGCTAACAATGTAAAGCTTAAGGCGACCGCGCACCTTACGATTGGTCTGCGAATAAAATGTTGTAGAATTTGATGCTAATATTGAGACTTTGGATATCTTACTGTGTAATGTTCGACATCATCGTACGAATACCTATGTTCAAATCTGTGACTATGTTATCATTCTTCTTAGAATAAAAGCGAATTTAATATCTAATCATAATGACGTCATAGCAGTCGTACGATTGGCGACGATTTGAAACTAATTTACTAAAATAAAGATTTATAATCTTTCAAAATGGTTATAGTAGTATTCTTTCAATTAATTTTAACCTCAAATATGATGATATGTTCCATTCACATTTTCAGAAAATGAGCAAAGTGCGGTGACTTTTTACTCTTTTATCTGACTTTACTTAGATTATCCCTCATTCACGCATGAGTGAGCAAAAAAAAATTTGAAGAAAGGATACCAAAAAGTCATTTGGCAGGGATATCTGAATTTCAAAAAGAAAATCACATACTTATAACGTTTACTATTTGCTCTTTTATTTGAAAATGGTCAAGAAGTAAAAAAGGTTATGTTCCCTCGAAAAAATGTTTGTATTTCCATAATTTCATTGAGGAAACGTGTTTCCACTTGTTTCCCACAGAAGCTATCGCACGGTTAACAAAATACTTAATGCCTTATCGTGAACAAAACGGAGTGTCGAGTGAGTTTGAACGATAGCCTGTAAAACCTCTTCATTTTATGAAATTATTGAAATTCAAGCCTTATTTCAAATAACCAGAACTTTGTCATTTCCTGACTATTTTCTGTAATTGAGGTATCAAATTATAAAGAGCAGATATTGAACTTTTCAGAAATGTGGTTTTCTTTTTGAAAGCCAGATACCGCCCGCCAATTGATTTTTTGGTATCCCCTCTTCAAATTGTTTTAACTCACTCATGCGTGAATAAATAAATATATATATATATTACCAACATACATTACCAAACACAGCGGACAGTATGTTGCCAAACATGTTAAGTGTGTGTACTTCGTCATAATTTACATGTTCGTATACATGACGTTCATGGAAATGTTTAATCTATAGATGTACTTGTTATTTAAAGAGAGTAGACGCTAAAACAGTTTGTTCATATCTTTAGTCAGCCTGTATTTCCATGGGAATCAGAATTTCATAACAATCATTATCGTCATTCCCTTTTGATACCCTTATGATGCAATTCCTATTTGTGCTGTTTATAAATTTGTATGCCTTTTCGACAAAATATTTCTTTCAGTGCTACTAGTAGTCCTACTGGGGAAAAAACCCACTGTACTTTTAATACCCTCGTGAATAGCTTCACTTACCGAGCCATAGTCGGAATCAGTAATATTAAAGTCTCTTTTTTGCCTTTCAATGACATTTTGTTCGAACTCTCGGTAAGCTTCTGACGTAGGCTCAAAAACACGAATCGTCATCAAAGCTTGATAAGCGACCTTGGCCTCTGCATCGCGATCATCACCCTAGAGCCATCAAAGAAAGAGAGCCAGGAAAAGTAGGAAACGAAATAAATTTAAAGAAAATGAAAGGGAGGGTGTCGAGAGTAAAACAATTATAACGAATTAAGAAGGTTGTGTGAATGACAGTGAATTTAAGGGGTGAGAGAGATAGGAAGAGGAAAGAGAAGACCAATAAAAAAAAATCCCAGAAGAACAGGAAGATAGGAGTAGAGAGTACTGTTAGTAGTGAGGAGCGGATCAACAGAAAGATGAAGAGATACCGATGGACGAAAAAGTGACAGAGTGGTTAATAGGGTTTAATAAAAGATTGATTGTTATTGAAATGAGGTTGATAAATCTCATTAAACACAAATCACAGACTGAGAGTATAATCCAATATATATGAATATTCAGCCTAATGATGAAATTAGATAAGATTCATGTGTTTCCTTAAGATTTATATCGTAAGATAACGGTCACGTTTTTTTTCATGGCCTGCGACTCCTAACTGAACAATCTCACAAATTTGTTATATATTGATCTAAGGAAGATGTGAACTTGGTAGGTGTTCCATGCCTGGTAACCCTCTCTCTGGAACTTAATCAACACAAATGTAAATTTGGAAAATACATAGGATCACCATTCTCGTTGTGCAATACATGCAGAACTTACAGCTTCACAAAACACCCCACCCTCCCCCTTATTGCCATGATGATTTCTTAAGCGATGGTTATATTTACTTTCCGCTGCAAGGAAAAAAATCAGTTTAAATGAACATACTTTCATAAATACTAAAATTGATAAGTGGGGAAATGATAAATGACATCATCAGCTCGCTTAAAGTACATATTAATGTATAATAACATTTTTAGTAATGAAAAACTCTATCATATATTTTTTAATTCGTTCATTTCTTTCTTCTTTTTTTGGTTAATAATGTTAAATTGTTTGTATACTCCACATACTACTTTTATATATACACCTCCATAGACGGTTAAAACATGGACCTACTATGGTTGAAATAATCAGAATTCAGTATAGTGTTATCACAAAGTAAGAATCAATGTTGAAAATCCGAGCCCCGGTTTAATGCGAATAAGACATTGAGCCTATGGGATAAAGGCTTTTACATTGTATCAATCCACACATACATAGTACGTCATTAGACGGGTCAAACCATGTTTTGACCCGGAACAAATGTTGCAACAAATGATCTTTCATCTGTTTCTTGCAGTATTTGGCCTCAGGAATAACATTATTATTATTGTTATTGTTAATACTTATATTTGTACTGCGCTTTACCCATTAGGCCCAAAGCGCTTACAATGAATTAATTAAATGTAATATTTTAAAATCTACCAAATTCCGCATACGGGAAAGTATTAATTTTCAAGATGGCGTTCAAGATGGCCGCCATTCACTGAAAGTAAACATAACTCACTCATTATCCACCCTATAATCCTACTTAGGTTCATATTCCATGGTCCAGTGGGTAAACGAATTTATTGATACGAGGTAGAGTGAATATTAGCACTCCAGGGTACCAGGAAAATCCAATATGGCGCCCAAAAGGCTGCCGTAGGATTAAAAAAAATCCACTTAAGTGGCTTTAATTTGGTTTCTATTTAGTGGTTTTAATGGTGACGTAGTAAATCGGAACAAGTTGCAAGGACAGCCAGTGCTCTGGTGTGTCCAAGATGTGATTCCGATGTCAACACCATGGTTTCATGGTTAATATAATACGTTTTGACTGGTTTCATTGATATATGGTTGTCCAGTTTGCCTAAAAATCCAAGAGGGTTTTCAAAAAAACATTTAAAACGACTCATAATCACTCAATAATGGTCAGAGTTCTACAATATCTATCTGTATAATGTTTGTGTCTAAATTGTAGTTTGAATGATCAAATAATACATTTTGTCTAAAAAAATCCATGGTGGATTCTAAAATTTAATCAAAATGGGTGCTGCTTCCAACTCATGAAACAATGTGATAACTTATCCCCATGCATTTAAGTGTACACACCAAGATTATTTCGCACGTCGGGTGGATATTGTTTGAACTATGTCAATTTTTAAGTAACAGCAGTCACTTTGGAACCCTTTTCTTTTTAAAGCCAACTTGGATTTTTTGACATACCCGACACCTGCCTGTCCTGTCAACTTTACCCAATATATTACTTGACCCTTTAAGCCCGAGTGTATACACCAAAATCATACCTCCAATGTGTATTTCTAATAAACTATGTATACTTTTAAGTAACAAAAGTCGATTACACCCCATTTTTTTGAAGTCACCTTGGATTTGTTTTTAACATACAGACAACTGACTGGTCTTGTAACTTACCCTATTGTTTTACTTGACCCTTTAAACCATGGTTTAGACACCAAACTCATATTCCCCAGACAGATATTAAATAAACTATGTCCTTTTCTAAGTAACATCAGACATTTTTTACTCTTTTTGGAAGCCATCTTGGAATGTTTGATATACTAGACCACTGACTGTCATTGTAACTTGTCCTAATATGTCATTTTACCCTTGAAACAATATTTTAGACACCGAAATTTTCTCAAATTTTTCTCAATAAAATTAGCTTTGCCACTTTTTTGTATCAGCAGCCATTTTAGAATCAATCTTGGAAGCCATATTGGATTTTTGGTCATATCAGACCACTGACTGTCCTTAAAACTTGTCTTAGTGTATTATTTTTACCATTGAAACCAGTAGTTTATACACCAAAATGGCATCTCCCAGGCCGATATGAAATAAACAATGTCCGCTTTAAGTAACCGCAGTCAATTTAGAATCAATATTTGGAAGCCAACATAGATTTTTTTGAAATACCAGGCCTCTGACTGTCCTTGTCATTTGCCCTAATGTATCAATTGACCCTTGAAACCAGTGGTTTAGACACCAAAATCACATCTCTCAGGCCAAAATGAAGTATTAGCAGCCATTTCAGAATAATTTTTTTGAATTTATCGCGCACTTTTGCACATACCAGACCATTGAATTTCCTTGTTACTTGCCCAAATGTATTTTGACCCATTTACCATATGGTATAGACACTTGGAAGCCATCTTGGATTTTTTAACATACTGGACTACTGACTGTCCTTGTTAATTTAGTTATCCATGTCCATTTTAGTTGTCAACAGCCATTTCAAACTCCATTTTTGGAAGCCATCTAGAATTTTGGACACCATCTTGGATTTTTTTTTTTGACACAGCAAACCACTGTCTGTCCTTGTAACTTGTTCTAAAGTATTACTTTACCATTAAAACCATTGAATAAAAACCAAATTAAAGCCACTTAGATAAATTTTGGATTTTCAGCCTACGGTAGCCATTTTGGGAGCCATCTTGGATTTGTCAGGTACAATGGAGGGCTTATAAATAACTCTAGCCTGTATCGACAATTTTTTTTTACCTCCTAGACCATGGAATATGAATCGAAATAGGAATGAGTCATCCATTTTCAGTGAATTGCGGCCATATTGGACGCCATCTTGAAAATAACCACTCTCCTGGATGTGGATTTTGGTAGATTTTAGTATGTTATTTCTGAGGTCAAATAGTACAAAAGGCCGTTGAAAAATCATTTAATGCAATTTGTTCCGGGTAAGGGTATTTTTGGTCGTATGTTGACCCGTCTACATAGATTTTGTCTAACTATAAGGCTCAAAGCCACTAACAACACCTGTGCCTAACGGCGCTATCTGTGCGTTCATTCTGCTCGTGGTGTTAGTGACTTGTTAGCGCCAACAGCACTTTCATTAACAGTGTTTCTGTGCGGCCACTACTGATTTAGGCTTTCATCACAAATACTGTATCGAAATGTTTCAGCGTTTATTCTTTTGACATGGAAACTCGTGAAGTTTTTTAATTTCTTCACCAAACAAGTTTTCAAATTAACAATTTAATTCATTAATCAATTTATGTCTCTATTTTGCTTAATCCCTCTTCATGTTTTCGTATTATATACGATTGCGCATTCTTCCGAATCCCGACCCTACTTGGACAGCAGTTTGGTCGGATGGGATAAAATACGTGTTATGGGAAGCGTTTCATGAAAGGACTTGTCGGACGTTTTATCCGACAAGTCCTGTTTTATCAGACAATAACCGTGCATCTTAGCCAATCAAAATCAAGGAAAGTTTTCAGTTCTGTCGGACGAAAATATTGATGAAATGCTCCCCTGTTTTACGATTCTGATGCATTGGCTTTAAACAAGTTCATTTGGACTGCATTTTCATAGGTCTCTTTGTTATATTGGTACTCTTGATACAAATTCATTTTCATAAAACTATTGTAATTTATTGTTTAGTGAAAAATAACATATTATCAAATTGCTGCATTCTTTGGTAAGGAATCAGTGACTGTCAAATGACTTGAGCTTTTACTGTTCAAAGTGGCTGTTTCAGATTGATTTTAAGGGACGAATTGATAGAGATGCCACACTTACACGCTTCCATGAGTCGTTCCCGAACAACTGTTCATCTCGAAAAGGGATGATGTTAATGAAAGCGTAGTCTCCGTTGATAAGATCTAAATCGTAGGCATGGAGCATGATCTCTCGTAAAGTATCTCCATCCACGGCCATGAAGATGACTGCATCAGCGTAGAAAAGAGAGAGAGACGGAAGTTATTATAGTTAATATGAGAAATTAGGTCGACTTTAGTGCGGGTTTTTTTCTCGTAAAGGTGATAGATTATTTTAAGAGAATATAAAGAGACAAACAGACCAAATCGAGAATATATTAAAATGAAGAAAAATGACAACACTTATAGCAGTTTCCATTGCTTCAATTTCAAAGAGTGCATGATGTGTAGTATGCGAATGATGAAACTGAAGGAGTAATGTGGACAAGTGAAACGAGATCTCTTTAATGTGATGATACTAATAACAGAGAGAGAATAAAAATTGGAGATAGTGTAGACGATGATAGCTAATTGCTGAAGATATAGTGTAAAAAATGAAAACAAATTACTTCTAGCTTCTTCAACGGCGTGGAGAAGGGCCAAGTTTTTATCAGGGAACGACCTAACTGAGATATCGTGACTGTTAATCTTTAATTTCAATAGTTCCTCCTTTACTGCTCCTTCAATGAGTGACCAATAGTTAAAACCACCATCCCACATCGCTGATATCACACCCCATCCAAAATAACGCAAGAGCTCCACACTCGAATAGGCGTATCCACTGGCAATTACATGGGTGGTTCGGGTCAAGGTGCTATAGATGTCATCGTTTTCAAGGAGTCGACTGGTCGCAAGACCTGAGAAAACTGGAATGTCCCAAACGGCACCCAACTCGGCCACACATAACATATTCCCACTGCATGGTGGACCCATTATTGCCGCCAGAGGACGATTGAAGTAAGTTTTTGCGACAATGGCGGCAGCTTTACGCTCACCTCGGAAACACATGATGGTTACATGTTCCAAACTAAGGGAAAAGTTACTATATTCACCCACTCTGACTCTTCGACGAATTTCTTCAACGGCTATATCTATAGCAGGGCCATTATACCGATAGCCCAATCTCGAACTGTTCCCATGAAATATCAATAGATATAAATCAGTAGGCGTACATGGCGAAATTTTTGCAGTCATTACAACTAGAAAAAGTGCGACTGCTAGATATGCCGGAGAAAAAATAGGAATGATGGTTTGCACTTTCCTCATAATTTTCAAAGTTGATATTAATCACCAAATGAATAATCGTTCAAACTTTACAAGTGTTGGACCATGGAGACATAGACAGAAAACTGAAATTTAGATTGCCAAAGATTTCTTTGCAGGCAAAGGAGAAGAAATGATACGTTGTTCTGCCATTTGAGCTTGGCTGCTTTAATATGTGCGGATCATTTTCGTGCTTTTAATACCCAAACTTAAAAACCATCGTTTACGAGACGTACTCCCCAGGTTGACATATTGGAACGATCCAATCATGTCCAATTTATCTCAATCCAATAATGTGAGTAAAGTCGTGTTTGCGAAAGAAAGGGGATCGGGTTAACTTAGTAGAGAATTTGTGTATTCATGTGAGTCTAGACATGCGCAAGTTAAGTATGTAATACAAGCGATTCAAGATGGAGCTGATGGGCGAACAAGAGATTGAAAAAATGTGACCCTTTCACTACGATATATCTTTATAGAATTTGCCATAAAGTCTATAATTAAAAGAAATAATGAAATATTCCCCCCCCCTTTTTCGTTTTTTCTGACCGAGATATATTTAGGGGTCCATGCCTCCAAGCCCCCCCCCATCTGTACGCAAGTTATGCTTTCCTTTGCTTTTTTGCTGTCCATTACTTTTCATTGTGTTCTAATTACTAATTCACAAAAATAGTGTGATATTGAGGCTCATCATTCAACCTTGGCTTTTAGGGAATAATTTGTACTGTCTGATACCGTTTTTTTTTAATTAATAAGGATTAGTTTAGAGAGTTCATATCATATCTTGTTTCATGTATGCATTATTTCAGGAACAGTAATCTGACTAGATTTGGATATCATAAGGTCAAAGGTCAAAGTCATTATAATACTTCAAAATTTTCGTTCTCGATATAAAAGAATAATCGCTTGGGGGATCAATATCAGATTTGGCTTATATATACGTATGGGAGTTATGGTGATCTGAATTGATTTTGGGATTATTAAGGTCAAAGGAGCAATTATTGGTGAATTTTAAAATTTATGTGACATATATTTTGTCTGGCAGTGACGGAGGCAAACAGTTTGATTGCGTGCAATCGAAAATCAATCTAGTTGTTTTTCAACTCAACATGGTGTTCTCTATAATATGATATTTTGCTAATTTTATCAATTAGTTGCCCGTGAGACATGTTTGTTTTTAACATTGAGCTAAGTAATCCGATGCTGCAGGAGCTATATATTTTATTACCAACTGGTTCAATGACATTTGCTCCGGCGAAAACTGTTCCTCTCTATAACTACACACTAATCGAATGACCTACAACAAACCTGGGCTTAACACTATAACGTACCCTAATCCTAACCCTAACATAAAACCCTTAATTTATTGTGGAAGAAATGGATGAAGAGAAGAGAACAGTGGTAGGCGTAGCTTAAATCAAGGTTCCCCAGAGCTATCTACCCTTTTGGAAAAATTGGTGATGCCGAAAAAGTGTCTCCGGTGACTTAACCACTAGACCACAGAGAAGGGTTAGTGGCTAGGGCGACCCTGATCTGATTGACCGTCAGATTGACAGATTTTCGACACTATACCAATTATGATTTCAATAAAGAGGAGACAAAATTGCTTGCATGAAGTATCTATCCGTGGCAATACAATATGGAAATGGTAATTGACGACTCAAAGTGGCAAATATATTGGAGGCGGGCCAATTCAAATAAAATTTGCTGACAAGTAAACTAAGACGATTCCGTAGGAAAAGGACAAACACGAAGGGGTTGATATGATGTACGGGAGTTAGATGCAAATGATTCTGAAAAACGAAATTAAGAATCTAAAAAAGAATGGTTTGGTGGCAAAATACGCCCATCAAATTCCCTGAAAAATCTGTAAAACCAGTGATAATGACCTTTCTATTGATTGATGTATCGTGTACATGACGAAAATTAAAGTGCTGTAAGAAACAATTTTGTTATTTTCTGCTTCAAATGAATTTTTTATAAGTTAACACATTGCTGCTTTCAAATAAAAAAAAATCGATGACTCAACAATAGATAACTTTTTATTATCCTACCAACATTTTTTTACATAAACAATGTGTGATGCTTCCGTTCCCCCCAATAAACAACTACAGTTATTTTCAAACTTTATACAAATTTGCGTCGTTTTCGCTTACTCTATTTTCTTTCACAGCAGACATTATGTTCTGTATCAACTGCCTAGCCAATCCATCTCGAGAATCAAGTAGTGTTTGGCTCTCCTTTCCACAAATGTCAACAACTACTCCATTCTGTTTGAAAACCAATTACTTTGTAGAGCAGACTTCATTAAGACGGAAATGAAGACAAATTACACGACTTTTTTTCTTGTGCAAAAGAAAACACACGAATACTTAACACTTTCAATACCAGAACCCTGTAAAACGAGAATCTGAGTATATCGTTGATACATGGAATATGGTATGACATCACTTTGTCTTTACCAATTAAATTAATTTATTAATTTATTTCATGCATAGGCGGCGGAGCAGAGGATTATCTTTTGTGTTGGGGGGCGCAACAGTAGCCGCCCCCCCCCCAAACACAAAAGATACTCTTCTGCTCCGCCGCCAATGATTTCATGAAATACAAAGCAATGAGGAATTACAAAAAAGCAGACCTCTTGAAAAACAGCATTTCCCTTCACGGGATATATCAAATAGTAAATCCAGATAAGAAAAAAACAACCACATGTACAATAACTCAGTTACAAACGAAAATAAATCTATGTATATCTGTAGCAAAAAGTTTATTCATTCTTTATCGTTTTGTTTCCGAAATATTTTTGTTCAGGTTAGCAGCGACATTTGTACAAGTATTTATTATCGCATATTAAAACACACAAAAATAGCGTTTTCTCTCTCGTCCATGCACAATAGCATTTCTCTCGAATCTTTGATAAATATACATTTCTAAAAAGAAAATTTACATGTAAAGCTTTTTTATATAAGTTCATTTCTTTTGTTCTTGCCGTTCATTGTTAAAGAGGGAGTATTCGGAAACACAAAAGAAAGAAGAGGACCTTAAATTTAAATAAAGATCTATCTTAGCATGCTCAGTCTTAAGAGGATTAAGGGCTGAGCATGATTTTGTGTGTGTCTGAATTTTCCATCCTTTTTCATTTTATTCGTGCGTTTTTTTTTAATCTTAAAGTAATGTTTATCAATTCCACAGAAATACCATCAAATTTGATTGATAATGGAACGAACGTTAGGGTGATTTGTTTTGTCGTTCATTATTTGTAAGTACAATTTCTCCAGTTGTTCAAAACATTTAAGAATACGAAATCACACCTTACTAAAAAAAAATGACATTTTCAGGTAGGTGTTTCATAAAGCTGTTCGTAAAGTTACGAACGACTTAACGCATGACTGGAACATGTTCTTAGGTCATAAATCAATTACATAGAGATATCGCATAGTAAAGAAAGGATCACCAGTCGTGCGTAAAGTCATTCGTATCTTACGAACAGCTTTATGAAACACCCACCAGATTTAAGAACAGTAACACCTTGGTAACATTTGCTACGGCCGCTGTAGATTCTAAAATTTCTACGGCGAGTAGCAATTCTACGGTCGCCTCAGAATTTCCACGGCCACTTACTGTAGCGGTCACATATGTTACGGTCGCCGCACGGCGTATTTTTTAATTTACGGAGAAAAAATCTGCGGCTGACGTATATATGTCCTTGAAATCATGACGTACGGTCGCCCTGGGGCGACCCTGCGCTGGCCGTAGGTTTTTGACAAATTCTACGGCAGACGCGAGGTGGCCGCAAGGCGCCCTCACGGCGGCTGCAGGGGGACTATACAGTGAGTATACCATGAATTGCATGTCACACTCATCATGATATTTTACATTAGACATTTCATTTCAGAAAGTTTTTAAAGTTTCACACCATGCCCATGCACGTATTCTGGGCGGGAGGGAGGGGGTGGTTTTTCTGGGTCCGGGGCCCCTGGGTAGGCAAAAAGGGGGCGCCAAAAAGAGGGAGGGAAGAAAGGGAAAGAAAAGGGAGATAAAAAGGAGGGGGAAAGAAGAGAAAGAGGAAATGGAGAAAAGAAAGAGAGAAGGAAACAAGATATAGGGAAAAGGAGAAAAAGGGGAGTAATAAAAGTGCGGGGGCACCAAATTGATGTTCGACCTAAGAAGGGGGGGGGGGACAAATTTGACCTTTGTGGTGATTCGCGCTCGCATCGAATGATTAGTTAGATGGACATCCTGTTAATGATTACCTAAATTCCTTAGAATGTCTAGTTTTGGAACGGAATATCAACGTAGTTCAGCTCGTGCTTGGCGCTCGCGTCAAATAATTTTAAAGTGCCCATCATGTTCATGATTACCAATAATGCTTAGAATTTCCAAACTTTGGGTCATTTTGGAATATAAACAATTTTCAGCTCGCCCTGACAGATAGATGAATACCCAGCCTGCTCATGCTTACAAAACTTCTCAGAATATTCTATTTTCTGGTCTATACACAAGCTATCAAAACTCGCGTTCGCATTATTTATTTATTTTGGACTTATGAAATAAATCTCCCTTAACCATGTTAACTTGTTTGTATGAATAAAATTAAGATGTTAATAAACGCGTTAGTCTTAAGTAAGAATTACACCCTAGGAAACAACAACAAAAATCAGCATTTTATTCCCCATGATTTTTTTTATCACAAAAGAAGTTTAATAACAATATAAAATAACAGTGTACAGTATGGATAAGTTTAAATTCCCCATGATGATAATAATAATACTAATAATAACAATAATAATGATAATAAGGTCATATTTTTCCCAAGTTAGCCGCTGGTGAAAGTGCAATATCTGTGCTTCCTGGTCACATTTGTTCTTTAAAAAAGTGGTATTATATTCATGGATAGTTTGCTTTTTATTAAGTAATCATAACAAAATTGGTCTGCAGTTGCCCTTTTTTCATGTGATTATGAAATAAGATAATTCAATATGCATTTAAGGCACCTGTTTGCCTGACGAGGAGGGGTCGTCATTTTTTTTCTCGAAAAGTACACATGCATATGGGCCAAAATTATAGGTCGGGCCCCCGAGGTGCAAAATTATAAATGCGCGCCTGGTGGCTCCCGAGCAGATAACACAAAAAGGAGAAGGGGAAAGGAGGGAAGAAAAACACGAGGGCAGCCGCACGGCCACCGTACGTTCGACGTACGGCCGCCGTAGACCGTTCTACGCCATGCCTACGGCTAGGCTATTTTCTACGTCGATCGTAGAAACGAAAAAAATGTTATAACTCCGCGTTAAAATTCTAGGGCCACCCCTACGGCCTGTAAAAAGTAGGAATCCGCCGTAGGTCGACCCTCCGGCCACCGCAGATTTTCTGCGGCCGCCGCAGAAATCTCTAGAATTCAGGTATCTACGGCCGCTGTAGAGCAAATGTGACCAAGGTATAACTGCAGCTGTGAAAAAGAAATGTTGATTTTGGGGTATCACACGCTGCACCCTCTCTCAAAGTTTCAGAAATGGAGCGTCTTATCCAACAATGTCACTTTCAATTTACGTCACTGATTGAAAAAAAAATGGTATCATATTATTTTGTATGAAGGATACGGGTTACATTTTGATTTCGGATTTTTCCCATTATTCTCAACTAAAGTCCCTTTCAGAATTGACCTACGACCATTCGCGACCTTTGGTCGCGCCACATGCTACAACAGGCATTAATCACTAATAAAGATAAATGCCAGTTGTGGTAATGATATCAAAATGAGTTCTTACAGAATCCAATGAAACGACCACCAAAGTATCTGTTTGATGAAAGATATGTGCCAAAGGATTCTTGAAGAAACTGTGTAATTGCTGAGAAATTAGCAAATAGGCACAGGATTCGGGTCGGGCCGACATTCAAAGCAATAATATTATACTGTCCCACGTGCGTTTATCTGTGTTGGTGATCTTGAGTGGTTGTGAACATTTTTAAGCGTACTTCAAGATTTCACAAAGTTTTATGTAATTGTACCAGATCTAGATCCTCGATGATATACTGACAATTAAGCCTGGATTTACAGACTTTCTCATGAAATCAGTGTTTACTGCAACTACTGGCATTTCTCTCTAATCTCATACGATCGCACAGAGGCTTTCACAGATGCAACAGCTGTCGTACAACAAAAGCAACCAGTAAACTCCGTGTACGAGTATAGCCAGGCTGACACTTGCACGACTTTTGGCCACGATTTTGTCGTGGCAAGTCGTGTCATTTTGGGGGCACGAACTGGGAGGCTCCCGCAATGTTTACGACTTGTTCACGCATAGTTCGCGACGAGTTCACGCATAGTTTACACACTTCCCGCATTGGCACGACGAATTTGCGCAATTCGGATGGTGTCGTGCTGAACTATTCGTGAACACGACGTGAGCTGTTCATGAACTATTCGTGACAGTCGTGACTGGCACGCATCCTCCCGCATCGTCCCGACGAGTTCACGATGAGTTCACGAACAGTTTGCGCATAGTTCACGACCCGGTCGCTAAATTTTGTCGTGACCAAAATTTTGAACATTTCAAAATTCTCGCCCCGACATGGCACGCAGTCACGACGTGTTTACGCACACTTCACGCCAGTTCACGACTAGTTTGCGCACTGGCACGACTTGAGTCGTGCCAATGCGTGACACAAAATCGTGCAAGTGTCAACCCAGGCTGAGTCGCATATGCTCGTATTGTGCTCGAGTGGTCGTGCTATATGTGAGTGTTGCAGGAGGGATCACGAGTGGTTTCATATCAGTCTCAATAGTTGCACGACTGATTGCATAGTCGCGAGAGTCGACGTAATGCCAGCCTGACACTTGCACGATTTTGTGTCACGCATTGTCACGACTCAAATCTTATATTTTCTGCCCTCTCATTTATTTATTCTTAACTCCTATTTTTTAATACCGAGGAACGCATACGTGCGAATGCAACGGTGGTGTAATGTTTTAAGCCGTGTTGTGATCGGTCTTGCAACAGTCTTGTGGCATATATTATCGCACCCAGTGGCAAGAGTGGTCTCTATTGGTTTGAGTTTCCTTTTTGGGCAGGTTCAAAACTGTTAAAGAGTGGATAAAGGGGTTATCTTCTTACTTGGCTCTTTCCACTTCAGTTGACACCTCTCTTCTGATGTGTGGAGGGGCAATACCAATCAGTCGGTAAAGATCATCTACTCTTGTTGGTCACAGACAGCCATTAATTGATCCGCAAGAAGCACTCATGGCTTGATCAATCTTTGGAGCATGGGACGATCTACACCAGACCCCAAAATCTCTATAAATTCTTAAATTTGACGTGTATAGAAACAATTTTAAAGGAAAATCACTTTGAAATTATAAGTAAATGATGAAATAATCAAGTTGGAAATATTAAAGGAAGGATAATGTTGTGTCAAAATACCACTTTTATATTGTTTTGAGGGTGCATGAGCCCCAATGAACCATCGCAAGTATGCCAGTGACTGAGTATTCGAGACACTTCTACTATTCTACTGTTCTATCTATTAATATTACCACAAATTTTGAGAGATTATAATTATGTTAAAAACTCCAAAATAGGGCTTGGCGCATTATTCTCGAAATAATTAAGTCCCTACACTCACACATCTATATTCCAAATTCACGAACTTTTAAATTGAGAAACCCCCAAAACACATGTATATAATGTTGTCTAAGATTTTTCACGATTTATCTCCGAAATATTTACAAAATAATCTCGTTCACAAAGAGGGTATTTATGCCCTAAGAAATGTTTGAAATCTTGTATTAAACCAAAGACTAATTATTGTAAGTGGATATTTTCTTATCGTGGATCGAAAATATATAATGAATTCCCACTTAATCTTCGCAGACCCAACACACTCACTTTATTTAAAACTGACCTTGATAAATGGATAGAAACCTTTGATCTCTAAACTTTAGTTTGACCGGGGGTGGGGTCCTTAGGAATAGGGAATGTTTAGGACTGTTGTGTAATTGTGTGTAATTATTGATCATTATTTTGTTTTTAATTGATAATATTTTAAATACATGGCATGTATGTAACATTATCATTATCGTATCATTATATACATATATATATGTTTATATCATATTATTTCTCATGTTACTTTTACTGGACCTCTAGGAAGAACAGAGTCATTATATCAATGGCTCTTAATAGAGTGATCCATCCGTATATTTTTATGTGCATGTTTATATATTTATATTTATCTTGTATCTTGTGCAATGTATTTTATTGTGATTCTTTATACGGTAAATAAAACCAAACCAAGGCTATATGATTTTCAAACTCACCTTTTGCGGATGAAAGGGTGTTTGCCAATGCGTGTATGGTGCTTTCAAAGTTCTGAATGAGAATTTCTTGGTATGTAATTCCAATGACATCAAAGTATTTTTTAACAGCTGAAACATGAACCCTCTGGTACCCTGTTCCTAACCATAACCATGCCGCTGTTCTCCACTTGAACTGATTAGCTAGTGACTGAACAGCAAGCCCGTATCCATCGCCAAGGAACATTGTAGATCTGGTTAACGTCCTGAAGAATCGCTTCTCCGACACTGATACTGAAGTGGCCAGACCTGACATTACAGGTATGGCCCATACTGCACTTAGTTCTGCAACACACTGCAACGCTACAAGAGGGTCCAAGAAATGCTGAAAATCGGCCGCCAGTGAAATTGTAGAAAGCATCGGCTGCGATCGCTTCGGCTATTCGAGCGGAGTGACATGGGGTTGTGTGAGGGTAGGTTTTTATCGAAAAATTGCTATATTCGTGATCATCGACACGGCGATTGATCTCTTCGATAGCGAATTCAACCGCAGGTCCAATGTTGGAGGCACTCATTTGAGAAATGACGCCATAAATTGCACGGACATTAACTTCAATCGTTAGAACAAATTTAAGGAGATATGTATTCGCAAAAACTATATAAATAAAGAGCAGGTCCATTTTCTTAATGTTTTGGTAATACTGATTTCAACTCTTTCAAGGAATCATAGAAATATAATGTACAAATATATCCGAATTAGTTTCTAAATCATGCATGTTCGACCCTTCCATGAGCTACAGAAAGAACAGCAATTATATGCCAAACGACCCTTTGTGATTGAATCATGACTCCACTATTCCATACTCTAAAGACAAGTTTCAGAATACGAGACAACGGCAAAAATATCTTGTTTATGTATATAGTAACGTATTGTTCGAAAGTGATTAATGATATGACAAAGCATTCTCCTTGGAGAGCGAGTGTCAACGAATAAATGTATTTGTCCAGACTATACGATCAACCATTGCACCATGTATACGGTCAAGAAAAAGAAGTCCACGGGGATTTAAAATCGCGATTTTCTAGTACTCTAAAGCCCCTTTCACAATTGACGTACGACCTGTTTACGACCGCCTGCAACAGTTTTTTCTTGTTGTTGCACGATCGATCTCTTGGTGTCTTGCGAACTCTCGCAGTCGTTGCAGACGAATGCACGAATTTGAGGTGGTCGGTGGTGGTCGTGATTGGTCGCATCTGAATTTGAACATGTTCGAAATCCAAACGCGATCAAATACGATTGATTTACTCGCATCAGGTCGTACCATCGGTGGGGAGATCATCGTGTGAGCGTTGTTCAACGTTGTACGACTTGGTGCGAGAGGTGGCACAATTACGTATAGTCGCATAGTCGACTGGAGGTCGTACAACACTTGCACATGTGCTAGAGACCTACAGAGACCAGTCTTGCGACTGGGTGCGATAATATAGGACTGTTGCAAGACCGATAGAAATTACGGCTTACAACATTCCACTACCGTTGCTTTCGTATGTATGCGACCGTTCAGCCCCTTTCACAATTGACTTCCGACCAGTTTACGACCGGCTGCAACAGTGTTTTTCTTGTTCTTGCACGATTAATCTCTAGATGTCTTGCGAGCACTCGCAGTCGTTGGACGGTCGCACAAACTCGAGGTGGTCGTGACTGTCACATCTGAACTTTGAACATGTTCAAAATCCGAACGCGATCAAATACGATCGATTCACTCGCATCAGGTCGTATCCGTGGTCTTACCATCGGTCGTGCGATCATCGTGCGAGTGTTGTGCAACGTTGCACGACTTGGTGCGAGAGGTGGCACAACTAAGTTTACTCGACTTGAGGTCGTACATCACTTGCACATGAGCTAGCGATCTACATGTACAGAGACCTGTCTTGTGACTGGGTGCGATAATATATGGGCCATAAGACTGATGCAAGAACGATCGCAACGGCTTACAACATTGCACTACCGTTTCATTCGCATCTATGCTACCGTTCCCCTCGCAATCCCTCGTGCAAAACTCGCATGTGATCGCACGAGCACAATAGGATCATAAGCGACTTACTCGTGTAACGGGTTTTACTGGTTGTTTTTGTTGTACGACAGCTGTTGCAACTGTTGCAACTGTGCAATCTTATGAGATGACTGGCGATTGATGCCTGTTGCAGCCTGTCGCACGACCAAAAGGTCGCAAATGGTCGTACGTCAATTGTGAAAGGGGCTTAAAGTAGTCAGAATATTGCTTTATGGGATTAGAGCTTGTCAATTTCCACCTAAAGGGAATTTGTAAAGAAGTGAAAGACTCATCACTTTTTCGTAAGAAGCAACGGAGTTCTAGCTGTTAATGGAAGTGTATTACTCGGAATACGAATCATGATATACTCTGATTCCATGAACCTTTATAAGTAGCTTATTGGCTAGATGCGTTTTAGACAACCCAAAGTCATCACCTTCCCAGAAATCTGGAGCAGATCCATGATTTCTTTTTTTTAAATTTCCTATAAATCAATGATGTATCTCATTAATGATTTTTAAACGTAACGAAATAAAGTGCCGTATAATTTTGCCCCTATTATCAAAGGTAAAATATTAATGCAGTTATTACACTAGAAATCCTGAAAATTAGTACGTTGAAGAATGTAAAAATACAGCATTCTCCGTTTCTTTTAAATTCAAATATTCTCTCCCCGTAACATCAAACAGATTTTATTTTCAAACTCCTTTAAATCGAAGCTGAAAAACTTTCTTTTCAACAATTCAACATCTTTATTTAATTTATCCTATCATATTTCCTTGTTATTATGTTGATTTTTATCAGTACAAGTCTTGAATATTCTACTGTCCATAGGGACTGCCTCGACAGAACCTTTGCTTTGTTCTTTTGCAGCTTCCCATTTCACGTTCATTTTTATGCATGTACTTAATAGCATGTACAATCCTACAGCTTTTTTTTCTTACTTGCGTCTTCCTACGTACCTTTTTTTTTTCTTTTTGTGTTTTTTTTTATTTGTTCGTATATGCTCTATGTATTTTAATGGACTTGAATAAATCAATAAATGAAAAGAATGAGATGTTTTTAGAATTGGGTTAGGGTACATGACACTTTTGACGAAAACAGGTACCTCGAGTTCTGTGTTGGTGAATAGACTAAAACGGGTACCTCGAGTTCTGTGTTAGTGAATAGACTAAAACGGGTACCACGATTTCTGTGTGAGTGAATAGACTAAAACGGGTACCTCAAGTTCTGTGTGAGTGAAAAGACTAAAACGGGTACCTCGAGTTCTGTGTGAGTGAATAGACTAAAACGGGTACCTCGAGTTTTGTGTGAGTGAATAGACTATTATACCTCGAGTTCTGTGTGAGTGAATAGACTAAAACGGGTACCTCGAGTTTTGTGTGAGTGAATAGACTATTATACCTCGAGTGCTGTGTTAGTGAATAGACTAAAACGGGTACCTCGACTTTTGTGTTAGTGAATAGACTAAAACGGGTACCTCAAGTTTTGTGTGAATAGACTATTATACCTCGAGTGCTGTGTGAGTGAATAGACTAAAACGGGTACCTCGACTTTTGTGTGAGTGAATAGACTAAAACGGGTACCTCGACTTTTGTGTGAGTGAATGGACTAAAACGGGTACCACGATTTCTGTGTGAGTGAATAGACTAAAACGGGTACCTCGAGTTCTGTGTGAGTGAATAGACTAAAACGGGTACCTCGAGTTCTGTGTGAGTGAATAGACTAAAACGGGTACCTCGAGTTTTGTGTGAGTGAATAGACTATTATACCTCGAGTTCTGTGTGAGTGAATAGACTAAAACGGGTACCTCGAGTTTTGTTGTGAGTGAATAGACTATTATACCTCGAGTGCTGTGTGAGTGAATAGACTAAAACGGGTACCTCGAATTTTGTGTTAGTGAATAGACTAAAACGGGTACCTCAAGTTTTGTGTGAATAGACTATTATACCTCGAGTGCTGTGTGAGTGAATAGACTAAAACGGGTACCTCGACTTTTGTGTTAGTGAATAGACTAAAACGGGTACCTCGACTTTTGTGTGAGTGAATGGACTAAAACGGGTACCACGATTTCTGTGTGAGTGAATAGACTAAAACGGGTACCTCGAGTTCTGTGTGAGTGAATAGACTAAAACGGGTACCTCGAGTTCTGTGTGAGTGAATAGACTAAAACGGGTACCTCGAGTTTTGTGTGAGTGAATAGACTATTATACCTCGAGTTCTGTGTGAGTGAATAGACTAAAACGGGTACCTCGAGTTTTGTGTGAGTGAATAGACTATTATACCTCGAGTGCTGTGTTAGTGAATAGACTAAAACGGGTACCTCGAATTTTGTGTTAGTGAATAGACTAAAACGGGTACCTCAAGTTTTGTGTGAATAGACTATTATACCTCGAGTGCTGTGTGAGTGAATAGACTAAAACGGGTACCTCGACTTTTGTGTTAGTGAATAGACTAAAACGGGTACCTCGACTTTTGTGTGAGTGAATAGACTAAAACGGGTACCTCGAGTTCTGTGTGAGTGAATAGACTAAAACGGGTACCTCGAGTTCTGTGTGAGTGAATAGACTAAAATGGGTACCTCGAGTTTTGTGTGAGTGAATAGACTATTATACCTCGAGTTCTGTGTGAGTGAATAGACTAAAACGGGTACCTCAAGTTTTGTGTGAATAGACTATTATACCTCGAGTGCTGTGTGAGTGAATAGACTAAAACGGGTACCTCGACTTTTGTGTGAGTGAATAGACTAAAACGGGTACCTCGAGTTCTGTGTGAGTGAATAGACTAAAACGGGTACCTCGAGTTCTGTGTGAGTGAATAGACTAAAACGGGTACCTCGAGTTCTGTGTGAGTGAATAGACTAAAACGGGTACCTCGAGTTTTGTGTGAGTGAATAGACTAAAACGGGTACCTCGAGTTCTGTGTGAGTGAATAGACTAAAACGGGTACCTCAAGCTTTATGTGAGTGAAAAGACTAAAACGGGTACCACGAGTTCTATGTGAGTGAATAGACTAAAACGGGTTCTATGTGAGTGAATAGACTAAAGCGGGTAGTTCTGTGTGAATGAATAGACGAAAACGGGCACCTCGATTTCAAGTGTTAGTGAATAGACTGAAATCTTACAAAACGAGGGAAACTTTATAAGTTGACATTCAGATATTTCCTGTAAAAGATCATTAACTATCACAATAAAAATGAGGGGCACGAATGTGAATCCCCGTTGCACCTCTGTTTTCTTCCTGCGATTATTTCAAGATTTTTATAGCCCCCTCCACCCCCCCCCTCTCTCTCTCTCTCTCCATCTCTCTCTATTCCAATTTTAATCGTTTGATTTTAAGATGTTCTTTACCTAGTTCTTTTTTGTTATTCCAAAACATTTAGAAAGCCTTGCTTGCCGCAAATAAATCGATAGATCGCCGCAACTTTAAAGCAGATAAATAATGTCTACATCTTGAATATGATAACTGTTTTGTTCAGTTTATTGATTAGCATTTTTCTCAATGTAATGAAGCTTTATATTCCATCGATTTATGCCTACGCGGATCAGACCATGAGGAGTTATCGTTAAAAAAAAAAATTCAATCACGTGGAACTAGTTGTAACGAATTTTTTTAACTCGGTATCAACCTCAATGTCATGAATAGGGCCACATCAAAGTCCTTTATTTCAGGCAGTTTTCGCGAACAAGGTTTGACAGTACTGTAGAGAAGAAAATGATATAAATATTCGACAAATTCGTTCAATATTAATTTTGAAAGTTGAATAGACATGTTGACCTACCTCTCGCGGATGAAATAGTATCTTCCAATGCTAGTTCTGTGCTTGCATAGTCCAATGTAAGGATTTCTTTATATGTTACGCCTATTTCATCGAAACGACGTTTACCAGCTGAAACGTGAACCACCTGATATCCTCTTCCTATCCATAACCATGCCGCTGTTCCCCAATTGAATTGATTGACCAAAGTCTCAACAGCATAGCCGTATCCTGCAGCTAATATAAGAGTGGATCTCGTCAATGTTTTGTAAAATCGCTTCTCCGATGTTTCTAAGGATGTAGTTAGTCCAGAGAGTACTGGGACGCCCCATATTGCACTCAATTCAGCAACACCTCTCATTAGACCGCTACAAGAGGGTCCAAGAAACGCTGCCACTCGACCATCGCCGTTGTAGTACTGTTCCGCGGCAATGGCGCTGGCTGTCAAACTCACAAAGCAACGACTGACGTAAGGATGAACAGTTATTGAAAAGTTATTGTATTCGTGATCATCGACACGACGATTGATCTCTTCGATGGCGAGTTCTACTGCAGGAGCGATGTTTGAGGCACTCATTTGAGGAATGACACCATAAAGAGCATGTACATGTACGTCGAGATTGATAGCTTGTCCCAAAGATAAAAGACCAGTGGCGCATAAAATTACAAACAGAATCATTTTTTGTTGTTGTTTTTATGTCAATAGCTTTCGAAAATAGTATCAAGCCATCAATGAAAATTAAATTTGACCAACAATTTCTTTATTAATTGATTTCTCCCCTCTCATAATTATAATAAAATGTAGCTAAATGTGATGATCTGATGAGTTTTTAGTTATCTTGGTACGACCATCGCAATTTCGTCGACCGTTCAGGATTGTACTGGCGGACATTTACACCCAACGATGTCACTCATCAAGCAATCGAGTGATCACTTCCAACAATACGAGACTTATACGTACAATACTGAAGAGAATCCTGTTGTGCAAGTTTCAAGCTTGAATCGCGCGTCCTCGGAGATCTCTATTCGTTTCACACTTATTAACGCAGAAGTAGCTAATATGATTCGTATACTGTCTTGAATGAAAACATTCCTCATTCATGCATTCATCAGGTGTTTGAGGTCATTACAAAGATCTTTAACCGAAAACATTTCTTAAGGTTAGATGGCTACCTCGTTCATGTTCACAAACAATCTTTCACTCAACCTTTATACAAAAACAGAATAACAATGACTTAGACTTTATCAAAAATTGAAGTTTTCTGATTATGCATTTCAGCATAATTAGTTTAAATTAGTTTTATTATTAATATTTGTTGTTACTTCTCATTTGCTGTAACTAATCTTCCTCGTATGTGCATATAAGAGAGAGGGGAGGGGGAGATGCAAGGTGATCGGACTGGGGTGTAGATGGAAATACCTCTGGTTTATTTTATACGTGTTACAGTCATCTCTATGACTTTATTCTAAGCTCTCGGCTTCTAGGAACTGAATTATGATTTTTTTTTTCAGCTACGTCAAGTCGCCTTGCATCTCTCGTTATTTCATATTTTTATTTTCACATAACGGTTTGTATCATTTTATTGTGTCAGACCTTATTTCAAAATAAATGAGAATCGAGAACAAAAGGCTTACAGCGTGTCCCACAAAAGTGCTAATAGCAATCTAAATGAGTATAAAGTAAAAATTACCAGATCATATTGTATATGATGATGTAATGGCAAAGGAGCATTTATTTTATCGAATTTGCTTGAAGCCACAGTCACGCAGTCAATTACGCTGAGTTACGTCTGCCGCGGATATATACGGATTAGTGGACGCGACATGGACGCAGCTATCCGCAGTCTAGTAAGTATAGACGTTTATATTCTTAACTGATCCGTAGTGGGACTCAGACTTACGGCGCCAAGCCTGCGAAATTTTGAAATATCCAAAATTTCGCAGGGAGTCGCCGAGGTTGCTGACGAACGCAAGTAATCGAAAATAAATGCAACTATTCGTAAATGTACGAACTAATCCGTAGCTTGGACGCAGATCATCCGTGATTTTTTTTTCACATCGCGTCCATTTGCGTCCACCGTCCGTGTTCGCACTTACCCGCAAGTACTCTTATCCAAACACATCCGTTTGAAATTGAATTAAAAATAAATTGAATTGTTTACGGACAAGTACGGATTATGCGGACAATCGCGTTCGTTTACAGAAGGAAGCCCTCAACTACCCGTTCTGTTTTCGCTTAGCCCATGGACCTACCACTCTAGAGTGGTAGGTCCATGCTTAGCCCTACCACCTTGCTTCTTGGGGAAATTTTCAAATTCAAGTTCAAATTCTTTTTATTCAGTCACGTCTATTGAAAAATGAACGAGATTTCATACAATTTGTTTTTGTCTCACCTGCATAGCAGAGTGAGACTATAGGCGCCGCTTTTCCGACGGCGACGGCGGCGGCGGCGTCAACATCAAATCTTAACCTGAGGTTAAGTTTTTGAAATGACATCATAACTTAGAAAATATATGGACCTATTTCATGAAATAAGGTTAATCAAGTATCACTGAACATCCTGTGTGAGTTTTATGTCACATGATCAAGGTCAAAGGTCATTTAGGGTCAATGAACTTTGGCCGAATGGGGGTATCTGTTGAATTCCCATCATAACTTTGAAAGTTTATGGATCTGATTCATGAAACATGGACATAATAGTAATCAAGCATCACTGAACATTTTGTGCGCATTTCAGGTCACATGACCAAGGTCAAAGGTCAATGAACTTTGGCCGAATTGGGTGTAACTGTTGAATTACCATCATAACTTCGTAAGTTTATGGATCTGATTCATGAATCTTGGACATAAGAGTAATCAAGTATCACTGAACACCCTGTGCGAGTTTCAAGTCACATGATCAAGGTCAAAGGTCATTTAAGGCCAATGAACTTTGGCCATGTTGGGGTTTTTTTGTTGAATATAACCATCATATCTCTGTTAGTTTATTGGTCTAGTTCATAAAAAAGTGGACATAACAGTAACCATGTATCACTGAACATCTTGTGCGAGTAAGAGTAATTTTCAAAGTCAGCACTGCTGCTATATTGAACCGCGTGATGCAGGTGAGACGGCCAGAGGCATTCCACTTGTTGAACAATAAAAGGAAAACAATGAATTAAAGAAATCAAGATAATGACTTCGGAAAAAGGTAAACCAACATGCAGTGGACGTAACTGATTTGCAAAGGCCAGAGACCTATCGAGGTCAACCCACTTAAGTTCTGCGCATTAGGAGTTGATGGAGAGTTGACATGATTTACATTTATGTTTAAAATAATAATTATAATAAACTGGAAGGACTACTTACTAGTCAATAACTATCATCATAACAGAGATGGGCACGTTTCAATTTCTGTTGTCCAAATCTTTCCAGATGACGTCCTTTGTATCTAATAAGTGTTCTATGAAAATTCTATATACATATTTCAGAGATAAAAGTTATGAGTATTTCTTGTTGAATATATGTTCGTATTATTATTAGAAGGTCAAATGTTAAAAGTATCTATATAATAGGGTCCCTTTTGATTAAGTACCCCCCCCCCCCCGAAAAAAAAGTCAGAAAATAGCGATGTATAAATCATAACACTTTAAATTGCAAGCTTCCGAAACAGTAAAGCCCCTTTTACACCTTCACGGAAGCAACACGGATCATCCCGGATTGTCAATCCGGGGTCATCCGTTTACAGTCTGGGACTACCGTGTACACTCGATCCGGCTACTCATCCGGCGCCATCCTTGATGTACCGGCATGTCCGGGAGAAAAAATGAACATGTTAAATTTTTCATCCCGGAGTACACGGACTGATAATCATCCGTGTTCATCCTTGTAGCCTCCTTGTGCATCCGTGTAGCTACCGAATGCATCCGGGAGGCTCCTTGTAAGAACCGGGTGATCCTTGTTGATACCGGCTTTATCCGGGGTCAAATGTTTGTATTGTTTGCGTACATGAACAATAGTGCGTATTCATAACCAAGCACGAGCATGCTCCAGATGCTGCAAAAAAAAGGAACGAAACGTAATTCTAGCAAGATGCCGGCGACATGAAGTGGTAAGGTCCGTGTAAAGACCCAGTAACATCCGTGATCATCCGGGTATTCCGTGTTGGTTCCGGGAGCTTATCAAACAGGATCCCTATTGCTACCTTGCCTATCCTTGTAGACTCCGTACTTTTCCGTACATATCCGTGTTAACAACCAGTTAACTCCGGGAATGCAAGGAAAATACAAATTTGGCACCCCTGATCATCACGAACTGAGATCCGTGATGATCCGTGTTGCATCCATGAAGGTGTAAAAGGGGCTTTAGCCTGAATTGGAAATGTTGAATAATTCTTTTTATACGTTTTGACAATATAAATGATTTATCTAAAAATAAGATCATGTGCAGGAAAATTAACTTTTTTCTAGACGCAACGGTGGACGCAGAATACTGTTAAACTGCGCCCTTACGCCCAAAGTTCATCCAGTTTGGTAAAAAATGAATTATGACTTACGGATGTAAAACTATAAACAATATAATGTTGTAATCCTAATATTATACCCTTATATACACTAACATTTTCTGTGGGACACGCTATACATTGATTCAAGGTTCCCAAGAGCTATCCTTTTTTGAAAAGTTTGTGAGGAGTTTGAAAAAGAAATGCCTTACGCTTAGAACATTTACCACTACACGGGTTAGTAGTTAGGGCAAACCCGGTCCGATTGACGGACAGATATAAACTGATCGTCAACCTTACAAATTTTTGTTTTCCTTTCGTCGGATGTACATGAGTTTCGATCATTGGTCATCGGTTTCGTCGGTCAAAAGTATAGGTAAGGAAAGGAAAGTGAGAGATTTGTGAAAAGTGGATCTCTGAACAAATAAAAGAAACCGATAGGTGGCAGCAGATGGTGAACAGGAAAAATTAATGATGAGGTCCGTTTCATCAATGTTGGTGAATAAAAAGCAGATGTCGTGTAAACATGAGTTACAATCCCAAATAACTGCGACTATATAAGATTATAAGATTAAACTGCAATCTCGGAACACGAGATTTCGATGATTTTATATAAAAGTGACCCTGAAGTGTTAACATCGGATATGACTTTGCTTTCAAAAAAGACTTGTGCTTTTAATTCTCTGTCATGATGTTGAAATTGAAAGGGTGTATTAATAAAACTTAATCGCAGCCAAAGGCTGAATTGCGGATTTTTTTACACGGAAAACTACATAATATATACAATATCAATAATCATAAAAAATTAACATGTGAAAGTAATAAAATCAATATTATATGATGAAATTTGAAAAAAAGAGAGTAGAATATAAAAAGGAATAACATGAATCTCGTATATTTGTAACCACAATATGAACCTATTGGAGATAAAGTATTATGTGCTTAAATAAGTAAAATCTAAAAAAAAAAACTGAAATAATTTTTTTTGTGTGTATTTTGTTAAGGAATTGAAGATTATGTAACTGTGCCGGGATGTAAATTGAACATTTTTATTTGATGTTGAATGTATTTTATTTAAATGTATGTAAAGGATTATGCAATTCGGCTTTTCAGCCACTATAGATATCCTTGTTGCAATAAGCCGTTTTAAATAACTAAATAATAAGGAAAAGAAAACTGGAAAGGATGTCAATAAGATTAGATGAACTACCTAATGGGATTTTTATGAGATAGGCGTATACATGTAAATTAGTCCAGGATAGGCCCCATAGAAAATTGACCAAACCTTGTTTTTTCATATATACAATATTTTTTAATGGTTTCTTGTCAATTCGAGGGTGCTGATTACGAATCTGAATGATGCCACTCGTGTAACCTTGAGCATTTTCCGCAAATTGGCAAAATCCAATATGGCCGCCAAAATATGCAAATTACCCATGAAACTCATAAAATTGTCCGCACATTGGCTGTGAAATGCATGAAATTGTGTGGCAAGAGTGAAATACAATCTTAAAAAATAATTTTTGACAAAACATTTATCTTCCTGATATTCAAAATGGCCGCCATAGGCCATTGTATACACTATCATGTACAATATGAATAGGGAAAACTAATTTTCACAAAAATGAGCACTAAGCTGCAAAAATCGCGATGTGTGAACGAAGTAATAAATGCAAATCATCATTACTAATGAGATATATTATTTATTATGTCAAATATGGGAAAATTTCTGTATTTCGATATCTAAAATTGCCGCCACTGGCCCAAACAGTATTGCGTACAATGGCAATGGCCGGGGCCAAAAAAATTAGAAGATTGAGCATTAAAATGCATATTAAGATAAACGAGTGGAATACTGACTAAAAACATAATTGTAAATATGCCATTTATGTGGTAAATGCTGTATTTTGAAATTCAAAATGGCCGCCATAGCCCCTATATTCATCATGTACAAACTAGTAAGAAACACGAGTAAGAAACATAAAATGCATGTAATTGTGATCTATGAGTAAAATATTGTCTGACAACATGTTTTATAGCAAGACATATCATTTCTTTTGTCATGCATGAGATTTAATACTGTATTATGAAATTCAAAATGGCCCCTATAGGCCCTAACAGTATTATCTACAATGTGAATTGGGACATTTAATTTGTAAGAATTTGGATTTGCTTGACTATGACATCCATATAACCCTGTTGTATGAGTAAAACGTTGTTTGAAAACATTTTTTTTTAATCATCGCATTTCTTCTTTCATATAGGTGATAAATACTGTAATTTGACATTCAAAATAACCTCTACAAGCCCTAACTAAATTATGTAACATGCGAACAGGGAAACTAATTTTCACAAGAGTGGGAATCATAAAATGCATATAACTGTGATGTACGGGTAAAGATATTGTCTTAAACATTATTTCTAACTAAATACATCACATATGGGTCGTGGATATGGTTGAGGTAATAAATGCTGTATGTTGACATCCAAAAAGGCTGCCATAGGTCCTAAAAGTATTGTGTACATTGTATCATGGGACATATAATTTTGACAGAATTTGGCTTTGCTTGACTCTAAATATTGCATATAATTGTGAATTGTAATGTAAAGGTTAATTATTGTCTAAAACCATTGTTTCTAACTAGATATATCATAATGTTGTGTAATTAAGGTGATAAATGCTGCATTTTTAAATTGAAAATGGCCACCATATGCACTTATCGTATAATATACAATTTGGGTGGAGACAAATGATGTTCACAAAAAGAGTGATATGACAGCCATTTTGAATGTTGAAATAGAGTATTTATCACCTAAATTACATAAGATATGATATATTTTGTTATAAATCACGTTTTCAGACAACATTCCACTCATACATCACCATTTGACCAAGCAAAGCCAAATTCTGTTCAAGAGATTTATTCCCATTCATATTGTGTATAATACCGTAAGGGACTGTAGCGGCCATTTTGACTTAAAAATAACCGTATTTATCACCTAACTGGCAGAATAAATGATATATCTTAATAGAAATGATGCTTTCAGACAATATTTTACTCATAGATCATTATTACGTGCATTTATGGTGCTCACTCCTGTGAATATTGTTTCCCACCTTGCATTGTACATAATACGGTTAATGTCGATGGCGGCCATTTTGAAAGTCGAAATACAGTATTTAACACAAACTTGAAACCTGAATGATATATTTCGTTAGAAAATACGTTTTTAGACAGTATCCAATTAATTTATCACATATATATGCATTTTAGCGCTCACTCTTGTGATTTCTTTTCTCCCATTTCTCATTGTGTATAATACTTTTAGGGCCTTTGGCAGCCATTTTGAATATCAGAATACAACATTCACCACATACATGGCATATTAATTATATATTTCGTTAATAATTGTGTTTATAGTCAGTATTCCAACTGTTTAATCTTCATAATAAGCATTTTAGTGATCACTCTTGAGAATTTTTTGGCCCCCATTGCCATTGTACGCAATACTGTTTGGGCCAGTGGCGGCTATTTTAGATATCAAAATACTGCAATTTTCCCATATATGACATTACAAATGATATATCTCGTTAGTAATGGTGATTTACATACATTACTTCGTTCATACATCGCGATTTTTTGCAGTTTAGTGCTCATTTTTGTGAAAATTAGTTTTCCCTATTCATATTGTACATGATAGTGTATACAATGGCCTATGGCGGCCATTTTGAATATCAGGAAAACAAATTGTTTGTCAAAAATTATTTTTTAAGATTGTATTTCACTCTTGCCACACAATTCCATGCATTTCACAGCCAATGCGCGGACAATTTTATGATTTTCATGGGTAATTTGCATATTTTGGCGGCCATATTGGATTTTGCCAATTTGCGGAAAATGCTCAAGGTTACACGAGTGGCATCATTCAGATTCGTAATCAGCACCCTCGAATTGACAAGAAACCATCAAAAAATATTGTATATATAAAACAAGGTTATGCCTCTTCTATCCTGGACTAAATTAGTCAGGTGTACCTGGCTTAAACGGAAATAACAAAAGACATAAAACTAACGATTTACTAAATAGTTATCGGCTATAAAATATGGAATTAGCATGAATATTCTATTATACCAAGATGGGATAAAACAACTATGCCCATTAAAAACGAGCAATAATAGATGTGATAAAAGTAAAATTCATATTTGTGCCTTTATGGGTGTATGTTTATATATAATATATATATATATATATATATATATATATTATATATATATATATATATAAAATCATTATTATTTTGCTACAAATAGTTGTAAACAAAAATTAAAGGCAAAGAAAACTTCATAATATTAGACAATATAGCATATTGATTACTTATGAAAGGGGGTCTTCACCCTACAAGCTCTGCTTTTTAGTTGGTCTCCTTCTCTTTCGATTTTATAGTATTACTGTATTATAGAAATGATTTATATATTATATTTTGTAAATATGTATATTGAACTATCATTGTAAACGTAAAAAGATTGAAAGAGAAAATAAATGAATTTAATTGAATTGAACTGAAATGTGTATAAATAAATGGATATTGTTTACACATTGTTTGCTTGTTGAGAAGTCGCATCATGTTTTAAATCAATATGCATGTATTAACTGATTATAAATATGGAAATTATTTACATATTTGATTGATTATTGAGTAGTATGACCATGTATTGAACAGCGCTCTTTCAACAGCGTTCTTTCACAGCGTATACTTCATAATCTGTTTTTTTTTCATTATTTTTTTTATTTCTCAACTCACTACATACATAAGTATCACAATCATGCACAGATACATTGTAATTACAAATATTGCATGCATTTCAAAACAAATCCCAACAAACAATTCATTTTATATACAAAGTATTCCACTATTCTTCGATGCAAGTTAATCAAATTACGTTTAAATAATTCTGTCGGTTGTTTCTATTTTTGTAAACCAATTATAAAGTAAGCAAATGTGAGTTTAATTCTTGTATTTACATGAATGAATTTAATATTTTGCAAACAACACAATTATATTGCCTTATTGGTGAGATTAAAGTTATTGATATGACTGTTATAACTCCAAAGCAATTTTTAATGTCACTAAATTTTGTAATTTTAATATGCTTGCCATCAACAATTCGTGAACTTCATTCCAAAATAAAATTTCATTTTTACATCTAAGAAATAGATGAGCGATATTGTCTGAACGTGATTTTTCACAGAAATTACTAGAAGGGGAATCTTTTACTCCAATGCCAATTAAAAAAAAAATTGTTTTGAAATTCTTCTATGAATAAATTTAAATTGGATGTTTCTAAGATTATTATCAGTATTGATGACTTAATATTGGTAATAAGGCCCAAGAATGGGCCAGATTGCACGTTTTGTATCCTCTCAATGTATTTTCTCTGTGATGCGTCAAGTCCAGAGTGCCAAATCGTTGTACAGTACTCCAATGCCGGACGAAAACATGAGGAATAGATTACCTTTAAATCACCAAGGGTTAGTTTGAATCCCTTAGGGATATGTAACATATTACTATGAAGCCTTCTGCTTGCAGCGCGCTTGGTAATCTAATTGACATGATTATGTCCATTTCAAATCATTCTGTATGCAAATGATGCAGCAAACTCCAAGTTATTTCATGAACTGGACTTCAGATAGCTCCTGAGTCCCAGTGGGACTTGTTCTCATGAAGCTTATATGCATGACAGCACATTTACTTGGGTTAAGTATGTTGTTGCTTTCCTTAGACCACTGCTGAAGCTCATCCGCACTCTTCTGGATGGTGGCAGGGTCGCTCGTTTTCCTTCTTTCTAGTATTGAGTGATCATCTACGTATTTCCAATGTAGATTAGGACTATGCTGGCTTGCATGCATCACTGATAAAACAGTGGAAAATAAGTGGGCCTAAACGTGTTCCCTGCGGGGCACGTACAGCTTGTGTGTTCTTCAATCCTGAGACTACTGACCTGTACATAACACACTGATGCCTGTCTTTCAAGATGATGCATATCCATGACATCAACGCTGGTTGAACATTCGTGTCTGAGTTTTTTTTTTCTTCAGGCGGCGCGATAGCTCAGTTGGTAGAGCGGGGGAATCGTATTTCGGTGACCCGGGTTCTATTCCCACTAGGTGCGCTAGTGCCCTTTGGTAAGGCATTAATCCTCAGTACCAGGTCCTTCGGAGAGGACCTTAAGCCGTCGGTCCTCTGGTTGCTTGCTTACAAGCATTCATGCTTTCTTAGCAATCAGGTAAAAAATCACCACCAAAGCAAGAAAAAATATCTTAATTGAATGCACTGAATACATAGGTATAATGGCAGCTCGGACTGAAGCCAGGGTAATATCATTTTTTGTTTGTAACTCTGAAAAGGCGGTATTATTTTTATTGATATAATCAACCTTATTATTATTTATACCATTTTCTTTTTTTTATCATTACCATTATTATCATTATTATTGTTGTTGTTATTTATTATTACTATTATTATTGTTATTGTTAGAATTATTATTATTATAGAACTAGTAGTAGTAGTAGAATTAATAGTATTAGTGGTAGTGGTGGTGTTGGTAGTATATCGATATGGATATGAATGATAAGTTAACATCTTCATTAGATAGTCTTGAAACTAATTGGGAAACTAAACTTATGAATAATATGTTAACGTAGCATAGTTGTTGGATATAATGTAAGAAAGTTTTGATTTAACAAGGCTGGATGGGAGGAATATTAACATTGGGAGCTAGTATCTTGGAAGCACGAGCATTGCTGTTTGCCCTCTCACTCCCCACAAAACGAGTTTCACAACCGGGGAAGATAAGAAGAAAAATAAAGAAAGTGAAAAGGATGGCATATGAAATTCTTTTAATCACTTAATTACTTCCAGGATACTGCCCAACTCCCCTCATAGGGGTCAAACGGACAGGGATGATTTTTCTGGATATTATGCTAAATTCTGTCACAAAATTACATTTACATTGAGAGAAGAATGTTTATATTATATTGGATGGATAAGAATGGAATACAAAAAAATAATATATAAGAGTTCGGAAAATATTCCACGAATCGTAGATGAGTGGATTATTGGCTCTAACTAGTGGAATATTTCTTATGTTTCATAAAATAACGCCATCCAATATAATTATTATCATCTTTCCCCCCCCCCCCCCACAAAAAAGAGGGAGAAATTTGATTTGGCATGTTTTATCACTTCATAGGATAATAATGATTTTGGTCGTTGGCATACGACTTGCATGTAGTTCATTATGACATCATGGAGCCTAGTTGTGCTCTATCCTGCGCATCGCATTGTTTCTATTGGTGTACGCATTGTATATTTCACGCATTCGCGCACGCGCCCTAAACTGTTGAATAAGCTCTCATATTCAATAGCAAATTTTGTACACGAGCCTACGGGATATTCGTCGGATTTCGGTCCTTTAAGGAATACGCTCTGCTACTGCACGGGCAATTGATGCCGACCAAAAAACGAGTTTTTAATGCATCGCTAGAACACTATATATTTTGATAATAAAGCAATATTGACTGGCCTCGGGGCGATACGACCTATATCGCCAAAACTAGATTTATATTGCCCGAGTCGTAGACGAGGGTGATATCAATTTAGTGATGGCGATATATGTCCTTTCGCCCCCTGGCCAGTCAGTATTGCTAATATTAACCAAATCAGACACCTTTGTGACGTAATTAAAATGACGCGTCCCTGGCCTAGGGACGCAGTATCCAGCGTTGTCTCAACTTGACTGCCATTATAACGTATAGCCAGCACTGCGCGTTTCAAGGACGCATACAAAAACGCGTAGAATACCCGGATGTTAGCGCTGCCTTATTGCCCGCCACATTTCCACGCATTTTGTCATTGACTTAAATTGGGGCCGTGGATGAACAATTGGAATTTTATTGACCAGCCATTCGATCAGTCTTAAGCAGGCAACAATGTTTCAAAGTTGCCCTGCTCAGATATCTGATACGGTTAATAATAAAGAATATCGTTCGCTTGCAACTATTTACATTTTCCCCGTACGTCATGTTCTGCCTCTTCATTTTTTTGGTGGGTGGGGGTGGTTACTTCCTTACACAGCAAAGGTGAATATCATTATATATGGGATTCTGCTGTGAATATACGAAGCTATTTACACAGAAAGCGAGGCATAAATAGGTATAAATATCATTTAAGAACAATACAAGACTGTAAAAACTTGACTCTAGTTCTGTTTGTTGGGGATTGTTTTTAGTAGCTACAAGATGGACACGATTTAAGAATGAAGATTTTTTTTTATTATTGCATTTCTTCTTGTAATTTTATTTTGGCCATCAAATAGATCAAGAGTAATATCAAAATTGAAAATATTATTTCTTGGTTTTATAAGACTATGAAAAGTAAGGTGTGTTTGTTGACATGAATTTTTCGGCTTGTGCTCCGAACAGTAACCGAGGTTTTAAATTCAAAGTGATATAATTTTTTGAAGTTTCTTCGGAACAAAGGGTTTCAGTGCATCAGCTTAGTTTATCGTTGACAAATGAATGACAATGAGCGTTCTTGATATTACGGAAATCTGAAGACAATAATAGTTATGGGTTGCGGTAACGTGTGTTTAGCTAGCGAAATTGATGTGTTGTTAACAATGAGGATAAGAATATTACGTATTCAAAATTCCTAGTCCCAGTAATCCGTCGTGTGGATCTCTTAATTTAAGAAGAGTCTATTTTCTTTCTCGAAATTCCCAAATATGATTTGTATATTTAAGTGGTCTTGTGACGCTCTAAATCTCTTCTTTGTACATTTTAGATTTTACAGTGATGCTGTGGAAGAAGGTCTGGCTTATACCTACTTTAGTCATGCTAAAAATCTTCCAGCCGGCGTATGAAATACAGAAAGGCTCACGTTTTGACAAGGAAACCTTGAAATCGTACAGATCTTTATTGCAAAGGCCCTATAAATGCCCCAAACGGCAGGGGTAAATTTCCCATTCGTAAACTGCCAACTCGTCCACTCACCAAGCTCACCACATGATCTACTTTCATTTAGCTCAATGCCATTCCGTCCATCAACATTTCGTCTAACAACCATTTGGTCCAATAACCAATAAGGATTGTTCCTCTTCTTTCGCTCCAATAATCTCTGATATCGTAAAGAGAAGCATAGATGAGTTCACTGTCCCCCATTAGCTTTGAAAACGGCCCTTATTCGTCCTTTAGTGAAACGAAAAATTATTAAGATTGTGAATCACTCAAAAGTTACAGACCAGTTAGTAATTTTCCTTTTTTGTTCAAGATTCTTTAGAGGGTTGTCGTTACAAGACTCATAGATTATTTGTTAGAATATGATTTATTTGACCCGTTTCAGTCTGCCTACCGACCTCATCACAATGTCGAGACACTACTCACAAATGCTTCTAGTTTTTTATCTTGTAGAAAATGGACAGTGGATCTGTCACAGCAATGGTACTCCTAGATATGTCGGCTGCGTCTGACACCGTAGACCACACCTTACTTATTAACATTCTGACTAGTTAAGGTGTTCAGGGCAAGGCCCTACAATGGCTGAAATCTCATTTCTCATTCCATTCACAGTCAGTCCTCCAAGATGGTGTTTACCTCTTCATCTATGCCATTGGTCTGCGGCATCCCCCAGGGCTCTGTTGGAGGGTCCACTTTGTTTTCCAGTTATTTGACAGGGCTACGAGAGATTTTGTAAACGTCACTCTGTTCACTATCATTTAAATAGATATAGATGATATTCGGAATTTTGTATCATTTTTACCCAATCAAACTAGTGCCACACAAGGCCTGTGTAATCTTAAAAGATGCATAATGGACATTGACACTTGGTTGAAGTCAAACTCGTTACTTTTGAACCATAGTAAATGTGAGTTTTTAGTTCAAAGTTTCAACTTAACAAACTCAACATTGATTCGATTTCTATCTCAGCAATGACATCCCCCTTGCCAAATTCATGTGGCAATCTTGGAGTTCTTTTTGATTCTCACATGTCCATGTCCAACCAGATTTGCAGATCAGTTCGTTATCAATTGCGCATATTGGCGTCATAAGAAAATATCTCACTCAGCAACAGAGAAACTGGTGGGTGTTTCATAAAGCTGTTCGTAACATACGAATGGCTTTGCGAACGACTGGTGATCCTTCCTTGTGCTCTGTGATATCCTTTTGTAACAGCCTCCTCTACAACTTACCAGATTCTCAACTTGGAAATTGCAATGATTGCAAAATTCAGCTGCGCGTATTGTAACTCTATCTGGCAAGCGCAGCCTTATCAACCCTTATTCAAAACTCTTTACTGGTTGTCCCTGAAGGAACGCATAGTTTTTGAAATCCTTCTTTTGATTTTTTTTTATTCGATGGAACTTCCCAGTTACAATAAGTCTTTGACGCATAATAACCACCCTCAAGAAATTCGCGATCCTCATAATCTAATCTCTTACAAGTTCCAGTTGCTAAGAAATCATGCGGCGAACGGGCCTTTGTTCACGCAGGGCCTACTGTTAGAAAATCTCTACTAAAAAAGAAAACCCTGCAGCAGAGTCTCGAGAACACTTGTAATCATACTACATTGTTGTGAATGTTACATGAAATTGTGTAAAATTACAGGAAATAGATAAGTGGTGTATGTTACCATTACAAACTACATTGTAATAAAACTGTTTCCCCCTTTTAAAACAGACCAGTTTTTGTAAATTCTATAAAGATTGTCTGAAATCTTTCCCGTTTTAACAATTACAGAATCCTTTGGTTTACTTCTTTCTGTAAAATATGTATTTCACTTTTTTTCTTCAGGTATAATCTTCTGTTTTTTTTCTAACAGTGGACCTGTGAAATTCTCTTCCACAGAGTTTTGAAAACCCAGACTTCAGGACCAACTTCAAGCAACCTGAAAACATACCTGTTAAGAGTGCTTTTTGATTATTGTTCAGACATATATTATAATTATGTAAAAAGTTTTTGTTGTTCTGCTCTGGAGCGCCTTCACATCTTAACAAGATGGAAATTGTGCTATACAAATCTCATGATTATTATGTGTTATTATTGGTCGAATCATCACTTTGTTCTAATCACCATTTCGTCTAAGACCATTTCGTTTCATGCAGGGGCCCGTTGCAGAAAGAGTTGCCATCAATCGAAACTCTACAAATCATGAGCAACTGATTTTCAAAACAATCAACAGCGCGCATTTGGGACTTGCGATTGATTTTTTTTTACTTGCGTTTAAACACTCTCTTAACTCTTTCTGCAACGGACCCCAGTTGGTCATTTCATCTTCATTAATTTTACACAATTAACACTTAGTCCAATTAACCAAATGGTATATGAAACTAAATGGTTATTGGACCAACTGGTTATATAGACGGAATGGCATTTGACTAAATGAAAGTAGGCCATGTGGTGAGTTGACAAACTGATGGGTTAACCAAATGATAGTAGACGATTTGACAATTGGACTAATTGCATTAAACGAATTGTTAATAAACCAACGGCAGGCAGCCAGGTAGGCTTGAGCGATCATTAATTTCAAAACTAGTTTCAAGGGACAACAGTATGCTCGAATATCACTGTTAACAAGTCGCTTGCCGTTCTACTAAATGAATAAAACGAGCATAAACAATTTAAAGGGGAATGAAACCTTAGGAACAAATCGGCTTGTGTAGAAACAGAAAAAAATCAAAGAATAAGAATAAAGAAAGTTTGAGAAAATCGGACAAATAGTGAGAAAGTTATGAGCATTTGAATATTGCAATCACTAATGCTATGGGATCCTCACTTTGGCAATGCGACAAGGATGTGTGATGTCACTGATGAACAACTTTCCCTTTGGTGGAATATAAAATACCCTCAAAATGTCTCTTTTTGCTTTTTCTTATGATGATACAAACTCTTTATCCATGATGTATTCTTAAAAAATATGCATTACATGCTTCATGTAGACAGAGCACATGATTTATGGATAGATGTAATAAAAGAGGCAATTCTAGTGAAATATATTCTAAGTAATGGGGAGAGTTGTTCACAAGTGACATCACACATCTTTGTCGCATTGCTAATTTGCTATCTCCATAGCATTAGTGATCGCAATATTCAAATGCTCATAACTTTCTCATTATTTGTCCGATTTTTCTCAAACTTTCGTTGATCTGTTTCTTTGATTTTTCTGTTTTCACACAAGCTATCTTGTTCCAATGGTTTCATTCTCCTTTAAGAAGCGATAATATCTTCCATTGGATATTTCCAATGAGAAAATTGAAGAAGACAGTCTATTCGTCATGCTGACTTCCATACTGAACAAGTTTTTATGATGATTAGCTTCTAACCTTATTTTACAACAAATTTTGCTGTTGATGTTTGTGCTACCCTAACTACCAGAAATGTGCGGAAAATCTATTCGCAAGATAGCTTCCCTTAAAAAGTTAACGATCCACATCTATGCCCATATCTAAAATGACCAAGTTGATCTTCATAGTTTTTAGCTCACTCTCTTCAAACGATTTATTTTCAATTGGTCCAATGCAAATTCCTCCAAATACCAACTCGTCTACTAATTTTGGTCTACCGGCAGTTCATTAACTATCCAAATGGTCTAATTGCCATTTTGTCCACTCATCATTTCAGTTGGTGATTAGACAAGTGATGATTGGATCAAAATAATGGTTGTTAGAGAAATGCTGATGGACGTATTATGGCATAAGACTAAATGAAGGTAGACCATGTGGTGCACTCCAAAAAAAGTAATTGATAAAACTGCTCCATGAGGGGAATTATGTGTCCAACCACCATTGGGCATTCTAAAGTAATTGCTGCTTATTTTTACCTTAATGGACAATGTGCTTTCCACATTGGTAAAATAATGCCACAAAGTTTTTGGACACAAATTTATCCGCGTGGTGGTAAAAATTTTACCCATATTTTTTTACCATTTGAGTGGACGAGTTGGCAATAGTCGAATTGGCAATTTACCGTTTCAAAAATCATATCGAGAGAAAATAAAGGAAATTTAGGATTCGAAATATTTTTTCCAGAAACTGTCATTTCCATCACACCAAAAAAGGGAGACTCATTGGAATTAATTAAAAGTCTGAGATAGAAATAATGCATTACGATTAATTTCTCAAGCATTTTTGAATCGACTATGTAATGATGAAATTAATAACAATTCTCGGAGATTTTCTCTGATCTGCAATCTCTCAATTTCTTTTCGTAATTATTAATAAGAAAAATAAAAGTATGTTCTCTGAAGAAGTATGAACTATGTAATCATTTTAAGAATAAGACATGTTTGAAAGATAGCAATCTTACCTCTGGAATTCACAACGGCTTTGTCTAAAAGCAACCATGATTGCTGAAAATTTGTCAGCAAAAAACGATAGAATGAGAAAATTATTTTCCACCAGTTTCGGCATCAACTCTTCAAACCCTCCGTTATCGCTCCCCAGTAACCATACTCGGCAAACTGTATCCAAAGCAAACTTTCCATCCGAAGAAGTTCATGATCTCCTCGAAACAGTTGGCATATTGCTGTACCAACAGCGAAGTTTCTTGTAAGGGTACTGTACCGTTCCTTGTCTGCTAGATCGAAACCGGGTGCCCCACCAGTTATCAAAGGAACGTTCCAAGCTGATGCTAAGTCGGCCAAGCCCAATATGGACTTGATACAACCTGGTCCAATAAACGCAGCAACTTGCGAGTATGGTAAGCATGAGCAGCATGGATGGGCCGACACAGGATTTTGGAAAAAAAAGAAAAGCTATACCGAGTGTAATTGATGGATATGTTGTGGATTCTTCCATCATTGACAAGTTCTTCTATTTTGAGTTTAGCAATGTCGATTGAAGGTACTGTGATTTCTTGGTAGTCACAAATTAGCCTTCAAGATCGATTTCAATGCCACAGATTAGTGGAAACAATGGCAAATAAAAATTAATAGATATCTCATCATTTGTATGTAGTGTAAGAAGAGATGAAACACGAATATTGTGATCTATCCGGTCATC